>NC_044051.1:8392058-8564558 GCF_902167405.1 Gadus morhua | reverse complement strand
GGAATCCTGTGTGTGTCTCATTCACGCCAGTATTACTTTAATGATACGGGTTCATGTGGGCCTATTTAGTCACTGGCCTTCTTGCTCAATCTATTTCTGCTGTCTGTGTGCTGCCTGTATGGCTTTCATCCTTTAGAACACATAACAGTAGCAGTGGCAGCAGAGAGAGAGAGAGAGAGAGAGAGAGAGAGAGAGAGAGAGAGAGAGAGAGAGAGAGAGAGAGAGAGAGAGAGAGAGAGAGAGAGAGAGAGAGAGAGAGAGAGAGAGAGAGAGAGAGAGAGAGAGAGAGAGGAGAGAGAGAGAGAGAGAGAGAGAGAGAGAGAGAGAGAGAGAGAGAGAGAGAGAGAGAGAGAGAGAGAGAGAGAGAGAGAGAGAGAGAGAGAGAGAGAGCACTCACTTTGCCTTTTAGCTCTCCTGTGTCCTTCGCTCACCACTCTGTCTCCTTTCCTCTCCAGACTCGACAGAGTCTTCATCTAGTTTACATGGATCCCGTTTCCCATGAGGAGGAATCCTTTTAACCTAATAATTGTCCGTCAGGAATTTAAGGGTGGCTTTATATCATATATATTAATGCCTGTAGTTGCAATGTGTGACACAGCTGATTGAGACTGTTTTGCTGACTGTTTTGCTTGTTTTTTGGTTAGATGGAAGGGGGAGTTATTATGTCGACTTCGGTATGGATGGTTGAATATAGGACAAGTTAATGAAGTTATGGACGGATGAGCCATGTGGCTGGCTGAATGATAGATATAGCCTGATGGACTGATTGGTGGATGGATGCATTGATTATAGATCAATGAATGGATAATGGATGAATGAATGGATGAATGAGAGCTGAATGAAACGAAACTATGGGATGGATGAACGATGAATAGATGGTTGGATGGATGGACGATGGAGGGATGTCCCGGGGGGATGGACAGTGGATGAATGGATGTATGATGGACGGGTGGATGGCGATATTCTGAAGAGTCATGCTTCCTCTTTTGCTGGCTGGGGTTGTTTGTCCTGGGGGTTAGGGGAGGGGACGGCAGGGGCCGGGGCTGATGGAGAGAGAGATGGAGAGATAGACGCGGAGGGGATGAGAGTTAGAGGACAGGAAAGGGGACAGACGGATGGATTTGGTTCATCCTGACACTCCTTTGTGGGCGGCGCACATAGCAAACATCAAACATAGTGCCTTATATTTATGTAATATAAGGCACTATGTTTGGTGTTTGCTATAACCCTGCATTATAGCAATATATATATATAATATATTATGTACACTGTATATCATAGAGCGTATATAATATAATGTTTCCCTGTATCTCATTCTCTCTCCGTACGTATACAGTATATGGTGTAGATCCTATCGTCACGTTTTGATGAATATAGGCAAACAATGACAATGAGTTGATTCAAAGTCAAAACAATGTAATTGACTGGTCCAGCCTGCTATGCACACACACACGCACACACAATAACACAATCTCCCACCCACAGATAGATGGAGAAGGGCGAGAGAATGAATGTGAATATTTGAGTCAGCAGGCTTCTCCCTCTCTCTCTCTCTCTCTCTCTCTCTCTCTCTCTCTCTCTCCCTCTCTCTCTCTCTCTCTCTCTCTCTCTCTCTCTCTCTCTCTCTCTCTCTCTCTCTCTCTCTGTCTCTCTCCCTGTCCTGCGGTCCATCATCTGCGTCACAGGGGCCTCCATTTGACTGGCAAATAAGCCACTCAGCACAGCCGACCAGCACTGGGGGAGGTGGGGGGGAGGTGGGGGGATGGAGTTGTGTGCTGGTGGTGGGGGTGGTGGTGGTGGTGGTGGGGGGTGGCGGTGGGGGGTGGTGCGATGACAAGAGAACAAGCCCTGACAGCCGGTGCCGTCAGTTGAGCTGCAGGGAGATACAAGAACAGACCCACAAGACAGACAGAGAGAGACTAAACAAAACCAAAAGTAAGAAACTTGAGGTAATCCGTCGGTCGCGTTCCTCGAGCGAGCGGCTTGGAGTGTGGGAGGAGGGAGAGAGAGAGAGAGAGAGAGAGAGAGAGAGAGTTAGAGAGACTATAGGGGAGTATATGTAGCAGCTATGTAGCAGCAGGATGAGTTCTGGCTCCTAGTTCATATCACTTTAAGTCTCTGCGTCCTGTCAGCTGGCAGACAGTGAGACAGATAGACCAGCAGAGAGACAGACAGAGAGAGAGACATTTGAGCGGTAAGAAGATGGGATATGGGAGCAGCCATGTGTAAACTGTCGGTTAAATTCGGGCAGCACATGAAAAAGAACAATCCAGGTAAGAGTAAAGATACCTTCGACGCACACGCACGCACGCACGCACACACACACACACACACACACACACACACACACACACACACACACACACACATACACGGGCACCATCAAACCATCTGCGTGAACGGACACACTAAAAAAAAACACGTACCAAACATACAAAAGCACACACACACAGACAAACACACACACACACCGATGCACATACGTACACACCATCACGCCACACATACACACCGACATACACAGAAACACCAACACACACACAGCACAGCATCCACGCACGCACAAACAAAAACACTGCATCCACACATCATCCTCCTCACAAACAAACAGACGTGCACGGACACACGCACATGCATCGCAGGTAGAGCAACACAAAGCAGTCTTTGTATGCTGATAAAATAATGGTCCTGTTGCGTTCTCTCTTCTCTCCTCTTTCAAAGTAAACATTGGCTTGGTTTCACAGGCGGAAAAAATGAGGCCAGAGAATATACTTCCTCCTCTCTCTTTCTCTCTATATCTCCCTCTGTCTCTCTTTTTATGTCTCTCGCTCTACAGCTACATCTCTCTCTCTCTCTCTCTCTCTCTCTCTCTCTCTCTCTCTCTCTCTCTCTCTCTCTCTCTCTCTCTCTCTCTCTCTCTCTCTCTCTCTCTCTCCAATGTATAGTTTCCAACCAGAGGCTAAGTGTATAGCTGGATCCTGTCCAGCATGTAATGAGAGAGAAAGAATGAGACAGAAAGAGAAAGAGAGAGCTAGAGAGAGAGAAAGTAGGAAGCAAAGGAAGTATAGTGGAAGTGCTCTGCGAGAGGAGGAATGGACCCCCCTGAGGGAGTGTGTGTGTGTGTGTGTTCCAACCCGGGTATTCCTTCTGCTGATCAGACCAGCATTAAGCGTTGTGCTGTTTCCAGCTGATGGTGTGAAACATGCCGTCGACTTACCCTCGGAGTGTAAGTGAATCATTAATGTTGGAAAGGTTTTGAGCTGACTTCCATCGACCAAATGTGATTGTTTTTGGTTTTGTTGAACCAGAGAATGGATGAGTCATTTGTTCGCTCAACTGTTTGACTCTAAAGAGTAAAAACCGAATAATGAATGGAAGAGCCACGCTGGCTCTGACTGGCGGACGTGTCGCAGCAGAATTTGCCTAGCCATGTTTCGTATTTTCCTAAGTCTAGTATTTGCAGGAAGGGATTTACTATTCCCCACAGTGTTAGCACGCGGCCTGGAAGAGGTGGAGCATGGATGGCACCTGACATCCAGGCCTCATTTGCCTTTACGTACTGAAAGGCACAGGCTCCATCTCCATGCAAGATCACAGCGTACTTCACCTGCTCTTCACCTTACCTCTTCTACTACTACTCTTTTGTCCTCTCTGCTCATCTCCTGTTCCCTCCTTTCACCTCCTGTTCTCTCAGCATCCCCTCTAATCTCCACTTTCTCTTCCTTTTTATTATTATCCATTCTCTTCTGTCCTCTCCTGTCCTGTCATTTCACTTCCTGTCCTCTCCTCCCCTCCCTTAACCTAGAAGGTGCAGTGAATACAGTAAATATAATTTGCGTGGGATTTCATCCTAGCATTGACCTCCACCAACCAACAGCTCACGTTTGGCCATCTTGTTTTCCTCCTCTGTTCTCTTATTAACCTTTCCTGCTTCGATGCATCTATTGTTGATAGGTTCTGGCTTTTAGAGTGCATGTGAATAAAGATCTACTTAAAGGTACTTTCCTAATAAAGTTTTTATTGTTTGTATTTTTCCCAGGTTGTAAATACACGTGTCACTCTCAGTGTCAACACCGGGTGGTGCTAGACTGCCAGCCCGGGCATGGCTCCACCACAGAGACCCCCCTCAACCAAGACCAGCTCAATAACAACACACAGCTGACTGTGAGTACAAAGCTAAAGATTCCTCTGTGTGTGTGCGTCTGTGTGCGTGTGTGCGTGTGTGTGTGTGCGTGTGTGTGTGTGGTTTATGTGTGTGGGTGTGTTTATGTGTGTATGTTTATGTTCCTGATCATAAAAATGGTGTGTGGTACTACAAGATGACCACTAAAGGGCGCTGTCTTCAAACAGGAGAAATCAACAACCGGAGAGAGCGGAGGGAAAGCGAGATAGTGAGACTATTAGCTACATTGATAAATCAATGGTCAATGGAGGTCTTGCCAGACGAACAAGGGATTTTTTTGATCTACAAACTTGGTTTATAAGATGCATGGTTTATAAGAAATGGCAACTATAATCAAACGATAATGTTGACAGATCTGGACTCTATCGTTGCATATATGAGAGGCAGGCAGACAGGCAGGCAGGCAGACATCATATAGACAGGTAGATAAATAGTTATAGATCAGGATAACGACTAAGTGTCAGCTTGTTTGTGTGGTGTGGGGTTTATGTGTGTGAGTGCACGTGCATGTATGTGTGTTTGTGTGTGTGTCTGTGTGTGTGTGTGTCATATAGACAGGTAGATAAATAGTTTGTGTGTGTGTGTGTGTGTGTGTGTGTGTGTGTGTGTGCGTGTGTGTGTGCGTGTGTGTGTGTGATTGTGTGTGTGTGTGTGTGTGATTGCTAGAAGAAAGTTGTGATGCTGGTGTGTGTATGTGATCAGCGCCCTGTGAACAACAACAGTCAGCACCATCATTCAGCCGTACATTACTTTAATAGCAACCACATCCTGCCTCCCATCTGTGTTGGGGTGGGAGATACTGATGTATGAGCTTCTCTGTGTGTGTCTTGGGGTGTGTGTATGTATGTGTGAGTGTGAGGGTGTGTTTGTGGGTGTTGAGTCCACACCTTTCCTGATTTACCAGCCATAACTTGATTTTTGCTTTTTGCTATATTTTTCTTGCACAACCTGTCAAAACTCTTTGTGTGTGTGTGTGTGTGTGTGTGTGTGTGTGTGTGTGTGTGTGTGTGTGTGTGTGTGTGTGTGTGTGTGTGTGTGTGTGTGTGTGTGTGTGTGTGTGTGTGTGTTCTTACTTGTGTTGAGGTTTCTGTGCTTGTACTGTATGTTGTTGTGTGTGTGAGGGAGGGCCTGAACATGGCAGAGTATGAGAAAGAAGGTTTCTGTTTGTGCCTGCAATTAATCCTTTAATACACCTTAAAACCTCCGTCCTTTACACCGACTCAAACATACCATTTATACTTACAGACAGATTGATACTCATCAGACTTTGTATTGTTACCACGGCATTGTGCAGAAATTACACTCACTAACCAGTTGATCCAAACAGTTACTATATAGAATCAGCACAATGGAGTGTGTGTGTGTGTGTGTGTGTGTGTGTGTGTGTGTGTGTGTGTGTGTGTGTGTGTGTGTGTGTGTGTGTGTGTGTGTGTGTGTGTGTGTGTGTGTGTGTGTGTGTGTGAGAGCAGCAATTGGCCATCCCTTAGTCATTGGGTGAGACAGAGAGAGAAACACAATGACTGTTTTGATTGGTTCTTATACAGTGCAGTGCTTTTTTATATCATTTCCTTATCATACTACTTGTAGGCATGGTAGATGAACTAGTAATACAAATATATGTCATATGAATTGATAAATAATTACTTCTAGTTAATTTCCACATGGTATATTAGGTATCAATGATTTTAACATTGCTTTCCCTATGTTTCACAATGTACCAAAGCAATGACCCCTAGCTATAAAATTCGACAGTAACAGAGTTTTATATTATGTTAGCTGTCAACACCATTCTCCGTTTCCAGGTAAGGTTTGTTGAATGAGTCGTCAAACACAGTATGTGCCCTGACCTGTAAAAGACAGAATTGTGACACCCCTCTGAAAAGTTGTAACAGTGATCCAATATCAGCCAGAGGCTGAGGCATTTACTACGAGCAGTGACTCTCCGTCTATTTGGGTTGGTAGCTCAGTGACTGTGTGACTGTGTGTGTGTGTGTGTGTGTGTGTGTGTGTGTGTGTGTGTGTGTGTGTGTGTGTGTGTGTGTGTGTGTGTGTGTGTGTGTGTGTGTGTGTGTGTGTGTGTGTGTGTGTGTGTGTGTTTCAGTATGTGTGTGTGGGTGTTTATGGGTGAGTCCTATAAAGGTGTAGGTAAGGACTGATTCTTGAAGGAATCACAAACATTTTAACAAACTATGTTTATTTGTTAATTTTGTTTTATCAAAGATGTTCTTTATTGATTTACAATGCTTTTGAGACTTCTGCTGGATACATGCCTTGCTTATTGAATTGAATCCAAATCAAAAACTGTCCTCGTCGACAAACCTCTCTCTCTCTCTCTCTCTCTCTCTCTCTCTCTCTCTCTCTCTGGGGCCTAACACAATCATCCTTTGAGCCACAGTCCTCGTGATCTACGGTATATGAAGAGTCTTAATCAGCCAGGTGACACACGTTTGAAGGCCTTCCTAAAATACCTCAGATTTGTCTGATGAAGTTCATCTGTGATGTTTGAACACAATTAGTTGATTCTAAAAGCAGTAGCGATAACCTATATTTGACTCGTGTTTGGTTATGAACGTGAAAGGCAAATGACAAAATAAAAAGAGAAACAGCAGCAAAGAGAAAGAGAGAGAAACTATGTTACTGGTCACAGGGTCCATTTCCCGTGGTTGGTCAAACAGGACCAGTCAAGATAAATACAAAATGGAAGGAGAGGAATTTTAACGTGCATTCTCTATGGCTAATGATTAACCGCCAGGCAACTAGCCTACAGGTGGTCATTAAACATATCTTGGAATAGCCTTTGCTGAAATAGATCAACAGTTATCAGACAACACCATGTCTTTAAGGTTTATTTACATTGCAGAGATTGTATCCATGAGCAACAAACTAAACAATTATAGGAAAAACAACAGCAACCAAGTTTACTTCTTATATCTTATCTTATGTTATAGTTATCTTCTTTTTATATTTCTTTTATGAAGGCTTAATTAATTATTGAGGTCAAACTTAACCAGGAAAGAATAAATTAAATTAAATCATTAAATAAAGTAATAAATAAAACAACATAAGGACATATAAACACATTATTGACACTTTCTTTTCAATCTAAATGGCAGCCTAATTAACACCAATATTATTTTAATAAAAAGATAGAAGCTGATACTGTCTAGAGTAGACTCTATGCCTATAATCCGTTTAAACAGGCATAGTCTTAAAATGGCTTGCCATTAGAGAAGGGAAGTGAAACCCACTAGTGTTTCAGCGTTTGGTAAACGATGAGAAAGGTAAACATTTGAGAGCACAGGATTGTTCTTTGGTTGTTTTTATGGTCACCCATTAACAGCTATCGGTGAAGTTAGCAAAGGAGGGGATAATTACGCACATCACACAAGGCTGCAAACACCCCGAAAGAATGGCATTTTATCGGAATGGAAGTGCACACTCACAGGTGCACACACTCACTCTCGCACGTATGCGCGTGAACGCACACACAAAACACATATACACAGTCACTTATCTGAATTAATCTTCCGTTTGTGTGTCACTAAGTGACCTTTCTTATACTTTTTATTTATTCATTATTTATACTTGTATTTATTTTTCCTTCCATGTCATTTTATCGTATGCCCTTTCTCATATCTAATATGACCTTTCTTTCTCTCCATCTACCCATATTATTTTTGACAATGCAAACAAGAATTGCTAAGATTGCTTTAGCAGCTTCTAGGGAACTTTACTCTGTCTCTACTCTGTATAAAAATAGAGAAATCTATGGTATTCAATCCTGTCTGATTTTGAGGCCACAGTGACTGTAATCTGTATTGTGGTGAACTACTTCATCTTGTGTCTTTACCCGTTTGTATCATCAGAGAAAAACAACATCCACTAGTGTTACGATTTGTAAAGTATTTGTAATATAATCGATGCATTGAAAGCATTCCCCTTTTCAAAAATAATAAACAAATATCACATTCAATTGCAGTACAAATCTGACGTTAGTGTGTCCCCTAAAATGTAATAAGATCATAAAGAACCAAGATAATTGAAAATGCAACGTTTATACAAGATATTCTTGAACAAATAATAGACCAGAAAACACCAAAAAAAATCTTTATTTTGCTTGTAGTTACGATGACGTTAAATAGGCTCGTAAAAATACAGAGAAAAATAAAAAATGCACTTTGGAAAAAACATCTGAGGTAGCTTAGGGTTTTTTAATGAGATGAAAACTTATATTGTCTAAAAACACGGAACAAAGGGGGCAATGATTCAACTGTTGGGCTTTTAAAGTTTTTATTGCTTTTGAGTTACCAGTAAATGTAGTCGTTCAGTCAAACAAGAAATCGAAACAGCAATAAGTTAATGAAATACGATTTCCAAGTGTACTATTTCAGCCACTGGCCTTTTGATAGCGCTTGATAGTATTGTGTACAGTTACATCAAAATAATGAATTCATTTAATTGTAATACCACATGTTATTTAACTATGTTTGGGACGTGCAGACTGAAAGAGAGGGACACAGAAGGAGAGAGAGGGACATAGAAAGGGTTGAATGTAGAAATGTGTTACTGTTTTGTGGAAACAATAAAGTTCATACGGGAACCAGTCCGATCAGGTCGGTCTAGTGAGCAGCACGTAACACGCTGGTCTGTGTTTCATGTCTGTGCTTGAACTGTTGTATTATCGGAAAAAATAAAACCCAGCCACCCCACTCGCACACGCACACACGCACACACACACACACACACACACACACACACACACACACACACACACACACATACACACACACACACACACACACACACACACACACACACACACACACACACACACAAACAGACACACATACTTATACTCACACACATGCACACAAACAAACATAAACACTGACCATCATTTGCAAATACGCACAGTTTAAAAGGTGCCGTGCCGGGCCAACGCATGGGAGAAAAACGTTACATAATGGGAGGGAGACACAGGGAGATGAATCATCTCACCTCTCGCCTCAACCCCCAATCCTAGTCAGTAAATCACCCCCTATGAAAACATACACACTGCTCTTCTGGAGGGGCCAGTCACCCTGATACAGCCCTGAAGCAAAAACACTTATTATTCTTCTTGAGACAGAACCCCCCCCACACACACACACACACACACACACACACACACACACACACACACACACACACACACACACACACACACACACACACACCCACAGATTGCCACATTTGCTGACGCATCTCAGAGAAGTCAGTGTGGCCCATTAACGTGGAGAACAAAATGGTTTGCAGTATTTCACGAGAAAAATGTTGAATATCGCACGCACAGCATTCCCATCCACCTAACCACAGCCCCGACCTGACTCACACCATACAGCGTGAGAGCCATTCGCACCCAAAACAAGCATTGCAGACCTGGATGTGGTTCTTTCAGATGATGTTTGTGTTTCATATCAATCAAGTTAACCAGGCACGTCACTCCTTTGTTTAGAAAAAACAGCAATTGTTTGAGTACATTACACTAAATTAAGTCTACACTAACAGACCAGACCTAAATCTTTAAAGTATAGGAAAGCGTGACAGTGTAATACACAGAAGAAGAGTATGGTCCAGAGTGTGTGTACGTATGAGTGTGTGTTTGTGTGTGTTTGTGCGCATGTGTGCGTGTGTGCGTGTGCGCGTGTGCGTGCATGTGTGTGTGTGTGTGTGTGTGTGTGCGTGCATGCATGTGAGTGTGCGTGATCCATATATCTAGATTTTGACATCACACATCCCACTGCTGTAAACAAACATTATCTCCGACTTCCCCCTGCCATACAGGTGCACTGTACTCTGTTCCTCCCTGCAATCTTTCATCCACCCTCTCCTCTGATCATCAAGACTATTGTGTCTAGGGGAACAGGGGGAAGCAGGCTGACCCTGGTGTCTGTCCAGACAGACACAGTGTTCAGGAAGAGAACTGTGGTGGATTGTAGCTAAGGATCAGGAAAACAAAAACAATAAAGATATATATATATATTGAAGTCATCCACATATTTAACTAGGCTATTTTGAGAGATAATTTAGATGTGTGTGTCTGTGTGTGTGTGTGTGTGTGTGTGTCTGTCTGTGTCTGTGACTGTGTGTGTGTGTGTGTGTGCGCGTGTGATTTTGTGTGCATGCGTATCCTTGTGTGTGTGTATGTTTGTGCTTGTGTCTGTGTGTGTGTGTGTGCGTGTGTGTATCCTTGTGTGTGTGTGTGTGTGTGTGTGTGTGTGCTCCTAATAACTCAGTATGTAGACTCCAGAGTTACAAACAGTTTATTTTAGGAGACCGCGGTTCAAAAGGTTAATTATAAAAATAACTTTTGCTTGGTGTTCAAACAGCCAACAGAACAATCTGCTTCTTACTCTAACTCATCTGTAAATAGTCATACAGTGATTTTGGATTATTTCTGTTTTCCAAGGCTCACAAAAAGCTCAAGGCTCGTTGTAGTGACAGAGACCCAAAACAGAGCGCACAGAGGGGAAGCAAAGGGTTAAGTAATAGCCTTCTCCTGTAATGCTGTAATCTTCGGGGATTAACTCCTCACTCACATAACGGCGCTACGACAGGACGGAGCACGCTCAGCAGAGGGGCTTAAGAGTCACCACACACACACACACACACACACACACACACACACACACACACACACACACACACACACACACACACACACACACACACACACACACACACACACACACACACACACACAAATAGACAGCCAAAGTTACACACACACACACATATAATGAATGACACAAATATACAGATAAAAACTATACACATGCACACACACACACATTCAGGCAAACACACACACACAAACACACACACACACTTAGATAAACGTACACGCACACACATATACAGACACACACACACACACACTCTAATAAACCTACAGACGCACACACAAACACACACACAACCATAGGCACCCACATACACACAAACACACCTGCACAATCTCCACCTCAGATATCACATGCCTTGATTAGATAAGAGCTGCCACAAAGCCTTCGTTCAACATTAACCAATCACACGGCACCATACATGGCTGGGCATAAAGGCTCCCTTTTTTCAGCTGACCAAATGTGCTGCATGTGTAAACAGCGAACACTCGCTGAAACTGGCCTGATGGAGAGAGAGAGAGAGAGAGAGAGAGAGAGAGAGAGAGAGAGAGAGAGAGAGAGAGAGAGAGCAGGAGGTGGGCAAATAGAGAACAACTCATGGCATGTGAACCCTTACAGTGTAATTCTTGCAACCCAATGAGGTTAACACTACTGTAAACTCTGAACCCTGACAAATGGATTTCACGACTAGTCTGTCATGTTATAGTAAAGGGGTAGATTGGGAAGAGATGGGGTGGAGAAAGAGGCGAAGTCTTTCAACACAGGGCATTTTGTAAGGTATACAAACTTGCCCCATTGAAGCTGTTTCTAGAGTTAAAGTAAAGGTGGATGCCTTCACATATGAAAGCAGATATAACCCTGATACACACTAATGTTACTGAAAGCCAGCGCTGCAAAGATTTTCTTAGCAATCTCCCCTCTTTGGCTCTCACACGCACGCACACACACACACACACACGCACACACACACACACACACACACACACACACACACACACACACACACACACACACACACGCACACACATACACACAAATATACGCGCACACACATGCACACACAAACACACGCATCTAAACATACACTCTTTGTGGATCATATCTACAGATCCTAAGGCAAAGCAAAGGTTTGTTGACATATAAAAGCCTTGAATAATCCCTGTTACACCAGCACAATGGAGGTCTTTCTCTCTCCCTCTCTCTCTCTCCTCTCCTATACAGCAGAGTTTGTATGTTCTATATTGTTAACCACAGTTTACTTCTTGTCTCCCTCAATGCACCTTTTCTAATATGGCTATGCCCCCTTTAGTCTATTTGAATAGCTTTTACATGCTAAGATATCCAGTTATGGTAACATATGTTGAGAAATGCTGACCCGCAAACATAACGCTGATTAAAAATGTCCTCATAATGACCAAAGTGCGCCATTGATAACAAACTTTAAATTGACAAGGAAAACAAAGGAAGAAGAGGAAGAGTCAAACCAAACGATTGACATTCTCCATATATTTGCTAAGACTGTTTACTTTCTTACTTAAATCTGTGTGTTCTCAAACCTGTAGAACAGAGAGCACACATTTCAATGACTTGTATATGTGTGTTTTTGTGTGTGTGTGTGTGTGTGTGTGTGTGTGTGTGTGTGTGTGTGTGTGTGTGTGTGTGTGTGTGTGTGTGTGTGTGTGTGTGTGTGTGTGTGTGTGTGTGTGTGTGTAACTGTGTTTATGTGTGTGGATGTGTTTTTGTGTGTGTGTGTGTGTGTGTGTGTGTGTGTGTGTGTGTGTGTGTGTGTGTGTATGCATGTGTGAGTACACGTGTGTGTGCGAGTATGTTTAAGTGCTGTCTGTTATTTGTGTGTGCTTGTCTATGTGAGTGTGTGTGTTTACAGTGTGAACGTGGAGGTGGCCGGGGGGGCTGAAGATATCCATTTCCCACGGAACCAAACACCAAACACTGAACCCCCTCGCGTTTGTTCTTCACCTTCTAATGTTCCTCTTCAAACGGGCTTCGCCACTCCTCCCTGCAATTTATCTTCTTCTTCTGCCCTTTATATTTATGACCTGACAGTGTGAACCTCCCCTGTCCAGGTGTGAACCTCTAACGTGTCCGCACACCTAACGTGTCCACGCACATTCAAACGCAGTCGTAAATATCCCCTCAAATATACTACATTTATAGATCTCATTGTTAATCTCATTTGCCTCCATGTTTACCTTGGCAGATTATTTTGTCATAAATGTGACACGTTCGTTGACCTTTGACCCCCCCCCCCACCCCCTCCCCCATCCATTAAACTCCCTGCCCCACCCTGACCACTATCTCTGTCCCTCTCTCAGTGATTGTGCTGTTTTACCATTCATTGTTAAGTGATTCGGCGGTTGCTTCTATCCAAAATGATTTGCAGTGACTTCAGATACAAGGAGTCACCAAGGAGCGCTTTGGGGTTAGGATGCTTGATCCAAGATCCTTCAGATTACAAGTCTGAAACCAGAACCTTACAACCTAGCCACTGCAACACGCGTATCATCGTCTACTGCTTCTGTGGAAAGCCCCTTGCACACACGCACACCCCCCCACACACACACACACGCAACCCTCCACACACACACTTAGGAACAGGAAGGCCCAATGATTAATTATGACTAGCGTAGACGTAGAGGTGCGGTCTTGACATCAACATTGAAAGAACCTCGATGTGCTAAGAGCATTGTGTGTGAGTCTTCGGTGAATCAATAAGCACTTCGGTTTTGCTCAATTACATTCTATTGATTCATTTGGTTTAGTGATTCAGGGCGAAGTGAGTGTCTCCATTTTGATCAGGCAGTGAATGGGCCGGAAGGAATTGAATGCATTGTCGAAATAACCCCTCACTCAATACCATCCCACAATTATCCATTTCAAATAAATAAATAACAATCTCTGTTTAATAATCCCTCCATGGTGACTGCATTCCCTCTAGGGCCCTGTCCCCACCAGGACCCTGTCCCCACCAGGACCCTGTCCCCACCAGGGCCCTGTCCCCACCAGGGCCCTGTCCCCACCAGGACCCTGTCCCCACCAGGACCCTGTCCCCACCAGGACCCTGTCCCCACCAGGGCCCTGTCCCCACCAGGGCCCTGGGGTTTATGTGTTGGAATGTGTACAATGCGTAACCGAGACTAGGCCAGCGGCCGAGCCCTTTCTCCCTCTCCCATCACCTAACTTCCGAAAGTGCATTCCAGCTAGCATAGGCTGCTAACTAGGACCTGCCTCTATACCACTCCTCTTCATGTACCCTATTTCAATAAGACAGCCCCCCCCCATAGTTATTATTTCTAATAGTAAACTAAATTGCCTTACATTCCCTTTGAAAATGGCCAATAGCCACAATGTGCTGTTATGCTGCTTGGCAGACTTTTTAACTACCAGTTCATGTATTTTAAACACTACGTGCGCTTTGTCTGCCTACCGGAGAGCCGAGCACTTCAGCCACCAAATATAGGCAATACAAAACACTGTGTAGTTGTAGTCGTGTTTTGTGGGATCAACATCACACCGTTAATTCCTACAGAACCTACACACCAACAACGAACGACCGCCATCGGTCTCAACAATATCCAAAGCAATGTGGGGGGGACATCATTTTCCATTGGTTGGCCTGACGACATGACATCACACATGCATCCCGGGCCGTAGCTTCTGTGTCCAGGGAGGTGCAGCCTCCTTGGGGATTGATATTTCAAAAATGCCCCCTGGCTGTGGAATGTATGTAATGTGGAACCAGAGTGTCGCACCGAACCAGAGTGGCTGGCGACGGGATTGACCCCGGAGAACACAGTCTGTGTGTGTGTGTGTGTGTGGGGGGGGGGGGGGGGGGGTATGGGCAGGGGGCCTGTGCACTATTGTTTCCCTGGGTTTTACAGAGGAAGGGCTGTTGTGACAAGCTAGCTCCCATAACATTCTGATGCTGGGGAAAGTGTGTGGGAAAAGTCAACTGTTGTACTGCTGCAGAGTCCCCTGGATGGTTGTCCCTGGTGCCGAGGAGAGGCGGACTTTCAGTGGGTCTTCTCTAGACAGACCAGCGATCGAGGAGCGGTGGCTGTGGCTTGGCTCTCCAAGACGTGGCCCATTTATTTTTGGTCCTATCTCTTAACAGGTCTAAATTAGAGCCTTTTCCCTTTCCTTTCCAAATAAAACCCCAGCAAACCCTGGTCTCTCTCTCGCTCCCTCTCTTTCTCTCTATTTCTTTCTCTCTCTCTCTCTCTGTCCATTATATCTCTCTTTCTCCTCTATAACTCTTCCCTTTCTCGCTCTCTTGCACACTGCCTCTCTCTCTCTCTCTCTCTCTCTCTCTCTCTCTCTCTCTCTCTCTCTCTCTCTCTCTCTCTCTCTCTCTCTCTCTCTCTCTCTATTGTGTGTGGAGTAGGTCAGGCCTGATTTAGTGCAGGATACCGCAGGGTTGTCCATGCAACTTAACAGGTCCTTTTGCGTTTATAGACTTATAAGTGAGTGGGTGGGCCACTGTATGACGTTAGCATTCACACTCACACACACACACACACACACACACACACACACACACACACACACACACACACACACACACACACACACACACACACACACACACACACACACACACACACAGTAATGAGGTTGCGTACATGCAGCAGAATAGACTGCAAAGGTCAAAAACTTAAATTAAAAAGGCTTTTGATCTGTTTATTGTACATGGGAAAAACTTTAGGCCTGACCCATAATGGTTTCCATTTGCAGGCCGATGAAGGGTTGATATACGAAGGAGCTTAATAGCACTCAACAAGCAACCTAAAACATATGTTAAGCTCCTGTCCAGTCCAACCACAATCCTCGAGCTAGGTTATGAGCAAGTAGAGAGAGAGAGAGAGAGAGAGAGAGAGAGAGAGAGAGAGAGAGAGAGAGAGAGAGAGAGAGAGAGAGAGAGAGAGAGAGAGAGAGAGAGAGAGAGAGAGAGAGAGAGAGAGAGAGAGAGAGAGTAATACGAACCAACTTTTACTTTGAAGAGAGGGTTTATAATGGCGCCATTGTTAAACATAATGAGAGGCAGGTTTTCCCCGCCTGTTCTCCTGTGTAAATGCGGTTTAGTCATGTTCCAATTGCCAGATATCCCTGAAATTTATTTACATTAAAGAGTAACCCATTGTAAGAACAACACCACCTCTGGTCAACATGTGTAATTACAATTGGGTTTCAAATTTCTGGCTTCTGCTTGGCTCAAATCAGGGACTGCTTGGCTCGAATCCACTTTGCCGCAATTTCATTTAAATCATATTAATTTGAATCTGCTGAATCTGATTTATTCTGCTCAAAATAATCTGCTATCCAGTTCTGGGAGTGTGGGATATTTTTGTACTTTGTTTAATATGACGAGGGTCAACGTAGCGCAAAGATCAGGCCACAAATCTGGAATGTGTTGTTTCATCCAAACCCAGGTTGTAAAAAATAGACTCGCTGCAAATGTCACAGTCTTTCACTTTGCCTGTAAATACTTGTGGTTCCCTCTGTAGCAAACCCTGCCCCTGAGATAAAAAACCAAACCACACCACATGGAAGCGAGACCTCTCATTTTGGTTTGGCTCGTTTCAGCTCGGATCTCACTTCCAACACGGGCAAACGGAGAGCTTGGGCGACATTTTTATAGTCGAGTGCTGAATACTTTTATCCGGAGAGGGAATGCTATAGCAGCCTACTGCTATCATTTTGGTACATCGGGAGGTCAATGCCTGAATGTATATAATACGTCTGAGAATCTACGTTTCAAAATTTTGTATTTTTGGGCAAGTATTCAGTTTTGACAATTTTCTGTCATTTCTTTGACCTCATCATATAACTCTGGATAGCTGGATTGCAAATTGTTGTCTGGGTTTTTTGTGAGTGGTTATCTGTGAGAAAAATCTCTGAAACCAGTTGATTGATCGCAAGGCAAAGCCTGGATATTACATTTTCAAGAATAGACACTATCTTTTACTATCATCAATTAGGCTATACAACGCTACAAATGTTTTTCTCTATCTAGACTTGCTTTTTAATTAGGCTGTTGTCACATTGGAACAGAGAAACACTTAATTACAAACCACGTCTCTAAAGAGACATGCTTTATAATAGTTTTTTAATTGCTGTTGCCCTATTTATCTTTCCCAATGTTTTTGTGAGGTCAATACTAACTCAACACTTGATCGAGCATTTACCGTTGAAACTGAATGAACACGTGCATTCCAACGGACTCTCTTTGTGCAGCCCGGTGGGCGCTTTGTTTAGCGACACACAACCGAGGGCCCGAGGCCTATAATCTCTCCAGTGAGAGACCATGAATGGACGGTCTGTTGACTCACCGAGTCACTCCGCAACTGTGGGTACTTTTTGAATCCCAAGATGACAGTCTACCAGAGCATCCAGTTACCTAATAACCCGCCGCTGTGGCTGACGCGATCGCTGCCCGGGGCTATACACACACACAGGGCCGTTGCACCAAATCCTGGGCCCCTATACAAGAGGTACTGATGCCCCCCCCCCCCCCCCCCCCCCCCCCCGGATGAATATCGGTCGAACATTAAATTATTTCACCATACTTGGGTCAATCATATGACTTATGTCATATGAGCTCACAAGGTGAAAACGTCATTCATTCTTCAAATAGGCTACTCAAAGATGACATTATACGTTAGGCTACTCATTAGGTTTTGTGGTAGCGAACTTGGTGGAAATGTGTCACAGGCAGACAGTAACGGTTACGGTGAATTTGCTGGCTTTTGATGCGACACACACACACACACACACACACACACACACACACACACACACACACACACACACACACACACACACACACACACACACACACACACACACGCACACACACACATAATTTAGACTGATTAATGTGAATGTGACAAAGTACATCACTGCACAGTTTCTGGCGAGATTAAATGAAGCATTGTGATTGTGATTTGACGTTCGATATCAAATCATCATGAATAGTTGACAAGCTTACAAAGAAAATATTTAAATAAAACCAGAATAAGGTAAATATAACCAAGTGCAAACATGTACACACAAACACACACTAAATAACGGTCTGGTAAAAATGTAAACGATCACAAACAGACGTTGCCAACGACCTTTGTTCCTCCCCTGTTAGATTCAAGTCCAAACAGTTAAACAACACACAAGTGAATGAGCAAACAAATGTGTAGGTATTAAAAGCCAACGACATGTGTACGTTACAGTAACTAGCCGTTTATTGGCTTTGGCTCCCTAGATTTGCCTGGGTGCTTAATGATAAATATGAAAAAAGCCGGTCGCATTAGGCAAAGCTTAGAAAGTTGGCATTTCTTCGCTGTTTATCAGAAAGGCTTCGAAAGTTGGCATTACGTTGCTGCTCATTAATTGGGGGTAACGTCCTATAATTCCGCTAAGCGTAGGCCTATTGCTTGTATCCAAAAATGTGCCTTAAATTGTGTGCGTTTCTGTGAAACGTCCACTTTTGCACATTTGAAAGTGCATGTATAAAAAAGAATAGATATGTATTCAAAAGTAAATTGTTAATCAACCATAAACGATCATCCCAAATCGATTATAAATTATGACATATTTAATTTACGTCCTGTGTAGTCTCCTAGCCCTGCGCCCATTGGCTGTGTGTTGCTGTTAGTTGTCAGTAGGAGTGGCTCTACTGTAAGCTGACTGCCTGGCTGTCAGAGATCCACCAGGCACCGTCCGGGCAACACTCGACCGTATTAACACCAACGACCTGTTCCGGGAAAGCCTATATTGCTAAGTTAGTTTGTGTGTATTTCTTTTTTCTTTAAAAACCTCGTCACATCAATACTTTGTTGACCAGGGTAAGTGTTTCGTTTCGGTTCTGAGGACCTGCGGGGGTCACGGTGGAGTTCGAGGGGTCGGTCTAGTCGAGGGAGCGGAGAAGGAAGAAGCAACCAGAGAGGACAGCCGGCGAAGCCGCTTTCTAAGAGGAAACCGTAGATTGCTAAGCGAATACCGCTCTTTGTGTCCCACAACTTAAACCACATATCGGCTCTGCTCTCTTGCGGATATATGTGGCAGAAACCCCGCCGAACTTCGTATCAGTGCGCTTTATGAGCTACTTTGGATGCAGTTACGGCCGTAACGAGAACTTTTCTCCGCCCATGACTTGGAATAGCACGATGAGCAGTGGCTACAGTAGCTTGGAAGAGGACTCCGAAGAGTATTTTTTCACCGCCAGAACCTCTTTTTTCAAGAAACCCTCAGGGAAACCCACAGAGAGCAAGGTAATTTAAAAGACTTGTATAACATTATTTGCTCTCTTTTTTTTTTTTTTTTTAATACCTTTTGTAAAACAATGAACCTCCCAACCTGTTTATATTGTGACAACGCACAAGTTCCACAAAACCCTTTGAACAGACACCATTTGCATTAAAACAAAGACATGCCTTAATCCCATTGTCTGTCACGAGAACGTGATAACATGTCATTGTATCAGTTAAGCAGCCACCATGCTGGGTGTGTCTTACCGCTTTTTGTCATGACTGGTTGTTTTTTTGAAACGGGTAACCGCAATTTAAATTCATTAGACAAACAGTTTCATATAAGATTTATAGCTATCTAGCCTGCTTTTGTTTATGAGTGATTCTCCCGTCCCTAACTGCAGACAGAAATTAAGTCTGGCTCAAATGGATTTTCTCTAAATCCCAGACATTCAGCTCTAACAGGTGTAGGGAAAAAAAAAAAACTAGGTCACCTTCATATCCTTGACTTAATTCAGAAAAAGTCAGCCAACTGTCCTCTCTCGTTGTCTCTCACACCTACTCATTTGCACAAAACGAAACGTGCTACGCTGTCGGCCTATTACAAAAGTCCAACATTCTTCTATGACACACACACACACACACACACACACACACACACACACACACACACACACACACACACACACACACACACACACACACACACACACACACACACACTATTAACTCTCACAGTAGAGAACAGCTGGTTTGTTCCACTCACTTAAGATCCAAACTTGGAGAAGTGCACCATTCTTCTTGTCTGCCCGTGTGAGTGAGTGAGAAAGAGAGATCCATTACTTGCAGATTCAGCATGGTGACCCTTCACATTTTCATAAAATGCCCTTGACTAAGGTCCTCGTTCATTATGCATGTGTGCGCACACTTTACTGCATGTATGGCTGTGTGTTTGTTTGCACATGCACATAAGTACACAAAGAGCTGGTCTATAGTGTTGGCCCAAGGGTCGGTGCCCCAGAATAGCTGATGGGTCAGAATGTTGGTTTCCCATAGAACAGCACTCGACCTTCCTAATGGTGATTTATACAGATTTTATGAGAGGGGGGAGAGGCAAGGTATACAATTAGTGGAGAGGTGTGGTTCCCTTATATTACTATAGGCAGGGAAACGAGCTGGGAAAAAGCTGATTTACACACAAACAACCACGCTCACACTCACACACATTCCTACCCTGGTCCGTCAATCACATTTGTATGTGAATGGTTTTACTGTAGAGGGGGAAATGTCACACTCACCAGTGCCTCTCTGTCTCTCTTCATGTGAGCCTCTCTAAGAAGTAATCCCATCCACTACAACTACCACCCCAACCCCCCCCAGGCCCAGACAGAGCCGCCCAGCCATCGCCGCTCATATTCAATTCAGACCATATTCATCAGACGCTGCAGTGTCTGCCAGCCCCTGGACAGCTCTCAGAGCTGGGCCTTCCTGGGTCGGTGTTGGCAGCTCACTGCCCTCCCTGGCTTGACTGGTGCTGTGGGCGCCGGGTCCACTGAGGCGTGGCCCAGCATACGCTTTGCGGGAAACGGGAGCCAAACCGCTCGCAAAAAGCCAGTAATCCGCCTCCGAGCATTGTCTTGAATGGCACAGCTTTGCAAGAACTTAAAAAAATATAGCAACCAGATACTAAGATCATGGGGTAGGGAGGGCGCAATCTCTAGTGAATCGTTGATCAGTCATCACTGGTGCAGGTTTTGTTATTGACTCAAACCGATGTCGGCCAGGGGGTGTCACTAACCATAGGTAACGGATACTGTGCCACTCTTACAAGTGGTGCTGTCCCAGGTTTGATTTATTAAGCTTGTGGCTGGCATCATCTTGCGAATTATATTCCAATAACTAAAAGGCTACTAATAACTACTAATGCTAGTTAGTTTCAATGTTTTGCAAACCGCCTACTTTGAGATTTGTACTCTTCAAACCTGTCCTGTTCTTGGCAACGGATAATCTAATTTTGCCCTGCAGGCCCCCATACCCAAATCGAATTTGTTAGCCACAATTTGTCTGGGGGTTTAAAGCAACACACTACGCTACCTTTTAGCAGAAATAAGACCAAATTGAAGGGCTCTGTAGAGAAGGGTGGGGCTTACACGTGGCCATGCCCCTACTCTACATCTAAAGCTGCACCACTGTGGAAACACATGGACGCTGTTATCAGCCCACCTGTTGATAGTGTTGAAGGTCGCTCTTTGGGCCTTATTTACATGGTGGCCATTCTGGTAACAAACGCTTCAGTTTAGCCGGCCAGCTAGCGTTATATATTATTTTGAGTCGCTGCAGGAACACTTATGGATCAAAACTCCTCAAGTGAAACAAACTTTTTGTCAATGGCTGTTTATTAATTTGCTCGGATTGGTGCCATGGGGATGTCACTTTCCTCAAAGAATAATAATAATCGTCTGCTTCGCTTGCCACACATTTCTCAGGTTGGACCCTTAAAAAATGAGATTATTCACCTTAAGAGGGTATCCTCACCCGACCAAAGACCACTCTCTCAGTAAATTGAGTTTTCGTGTTTTAAGTGTTAAAGAGTAGAATTTAAAAAGTAAAAACGGTTAGACGAAAAAAAAGTTCCAAAAAAAAAAGAGCCCGTTGTGGAGGGCAAACGGCTCCCTCAGCAAACACAATGTAATGCAAGTCTGTGTTGAGAGGCACGTGAGACAGCGCCCTTGGCTGATATCACCAGCTGATGAAAGGGAGAGGCAGATGGGGCATGCCTCCAGTTCCTCAAGCAGAGGGCTGCTAAATCTAGCAACCATCTGCACACTCCACTCAGCTTCAGCAAACGTCTTGGAAGGAGTTTTGTCGTTTCATTTTGTATATTCATTTATAAACCATGTCCTGACGGATACTTGGACGGTTTGTCTTCCCTGGTGGGGTAACGTTTTAAGCATCGTCTAGATTTGCCTTCCATTGAATCACATTAGCTGCATTTTTAACCTTCTAACGGTATTGCTATTTCACGTTGCTAATTTGGTTTCTGTTTTATAGCAAAGAAAGAAACAAAAGCGATCATCTTGCACAGTTTACGCGAAACTCCCCAGTCAGTCATTCCAGAACAGTTTATAACACCAGTAGATGATGTATGATACCTTTTCACGACACAACACAACACAGGGTTGCCTTTGGTACACAAATGATAACCCACTGATAACAGAAGTGAAGATAGACACGGGACAGGATGGGACGTGGGGCTGGGCAGATGGGCTGAAAGATGAGTGGAGGTCGGAGAGTATAGCAGGGGAAAAAGATGGACAAGACACACAATACAGTTCTGTATAAGACACTATCAAGTACTGTCAATCTGCTGCAGGCACTCTAAGGAAATTCCCGTGATTTCCGGTGGCCTGATCATCCATAAGATAAACTGTCAGATCCGACCGCAACATGTCGACATGCCCCAACCCGTGGTTGTCACATTTATGGAACCACAAAGTCTCCATAACACGCGTGCCCATTATTTTACAAAAGATGACATCAAGGCCCCTTTGCATATTTCTCCCTCTCATTCTCTCAACTCTGAGTAGGCTAATATATGACATCACCTACCAGTATACCGAGGATGCTTACACCAGGGTAGCAGCACCCTAGGGCCTAATTTTTTTTTTTGTTTAGTTCCGGTTTCCGACCGACCCTGTCAATTTTTGTGCGACCCAAATTATTTTATGAGCTTTAAAAATAAAAATAAAATAAAAAAAATATTTTTATTTTTTATTTTTTTTATGCAAACTATAATTACGTTTTTGTACAGCTCCTCTTCATTCTATACAAGGATGAGCGAATTTTCTCGTTTTTAAATGAAAACAACCTACCTATCATTCGCTGCCGCTGGAAAAAAAAAAAAAAAATTAGGCCTAGAGCCTCAAACTAACCTCCTGTACAACCCCTCTCTTTGCTGCATCAGCCTTCCCTGTGCATCGGTTGCATTATATTATCGGTGCTTCTGCAGCAGCAGAGATTTGTCTGTTACTTTCCGGTACTGTCCCTTGGCAGCGCAGCTATTCAAAGTTAAGCTCTTCTGCTTCTAAATAAGTCGGCCTATCTCTTGTCCAAACCCCACTCATATCCTCATTCTCATTCTCGGCTTCTTTCTTTCCTTCCCCTTTCTGTCGTATTCCTCCTGCTATTCCTCCCTCTCTCCCCCTGACTCACCCCCCTACATGTCCTGGTTGCTCTCACTCTTCCATTGTGTTTTGGTTCCTGACTCTTCTCACTTCGGTGTCCGGTTCTGTCAGACGCTGAACTTCTGACCGCTTTTGAAAAATGAGACTGAGAATTAAGCTTTTTTCTTAGTTTTTTTACACCTATCCCCATACCTAATTCTAAACGTTTGGAAATGTTTTTTTTATGCTTGTTTATATTGTACTTTGATCAAAGCGCTGGCCACCACAAGACCTGACCCAACCACATCCAAAGCTATAGTTAATATATGATCCTCCGTTGAATAGACACGCTTATGTCGTCATTCTTTTATTTTCTGAATAAAAACAACCTTGTTATAAACGGTTTTGTATTACACATTATCTAGGCCACCTCCAGATAGTCCTTCTTTCAGGACGTCTTCACAGGGCTGCAGAAGTTAAGGCGGGGTCTAACGGTAGGCTGCTGAAGACTACCTCTAATTAGGGGTCTATATAAATACACTACACTTGACCCTGGACTTTGGATTCTGCGGGAGATTTGCCACCATGTCGTCCATTTGTAAACAATTCTTTCGTATCTTCCTTGACGTTTGAGTTTTGACGTTACTCCTCTCCTGTTAGTTTCTAAAGCATACTTTTACCCCTAAGTACTGGCTAAGTACGGTTCAATAGGTGAACGAGGAGCGGTGTGATACGGTACAATTGGCTAAAGAAGGATTTAACTTGCTTCCATTTATCAGACTGGCGGGGGCCAATCTCCACAATGTCAACACGCTTGTATGCTATCTTGAATCTCAGACACAAGCCACACACAATAAGAGTGAAAATTCCGGGTGCGCCTCAATGTAGCTTGTCGTCAGGAATAGCTTGGCCATTCAGGTGCGTGTGTGTGTGACCATCATATGAGTTTTGGGTGTGTTTGAAGTATTCCCAGTCAACCTTTCTTCTGTTTAGACTCACAACACTGCCAAACCGACCTGTAAACCGAGAAGGAGGGATGGGGAGAGAGTGTGTGTGTGTGTGTGTGGCCTTGTTTCCTTTCCTTTTGACTGTGAATTAGCTCCCCCCAAGGCTAACAGAGAGGTGAGGCTTGTGGAATTTCTCTTACGTGTGTTGCCCGAGCCGGTCAGTCCAGTCCAGTAGGGCTAGGTAATAATTATAGTTTCTCAAGAACAGCTTCAAAGTCTCAAAGCAGAAGCAGGACTAATGTTTCCAAACGGAAACCACCTTGCTGTTTGGCAGCCTGCACGCATTGTTATCTGTCTAGCTCATATGTAAACTTTGCCAAATGAACCTGCCGGCTAGGTTTTTGCATTGTTGGTGCAAGGGTCCACTGTTTCTAGCAAACAATAAACACAAAGAGAGATTATGAATGTTTACTGAAGTGAAATGAAGGCGACGGGCAGTCTGTCAAGAGAGGTGAGCAGAACGGAAGAAGCAGTTAATGCCTTATTGTATGCGTTTCACAAGACTCAACCTGAACCTTTGCTTCAGCGTTGGTTGATGTCGGGGTGAAGTTTCAATGTTTCCATTGTATTTACGACGCCTTCTCTGGCTCTGCTGTTTGTAAGAGTTCCTCTCGCTCTTTCCCCTTGACTTCCCACTGCTCTGACTGATGCCACGGCTTGAGTTCTTGTATTCATTTGGAACTGTGAGGCCCTGCCTATCTCTTCCAAAATAAGTGTTCCTCACATGGACCAGACACACACACACATGCACTAGACCTGGTAATAAATCCACCTTTTTGAAGCGAAACACCTACGTCACGGAGAATATGAGGTCTTTGCGTAGGTGTGCCATAAAGTGAGCACACGTTCTCCTGGTTGTCGTTACTCAGTCGTGCTTGGGAAGGGAAAAGTGCAAGATAAGGCAGAGAGAGTGCATTATGTTCCTGTAGGCTAATGGCGCTAATAGGGCTAATGGACTGCTGCTGGAGTCACGCTAGCCGTCATGAGCTTCCCTGCACAGACCAAACGACTCCTATTTATCACAGTGGTAGCTTCCACATGCAGATTCTAAACAGGTGGACAAGTGCCTTGCCAGCGCTCTCTGTCGCTGTTTGTCTGTCCTGGATTCCTGACACTGACAGCCTCTTCCTGTGTGAGATTTGCCACCTGTTGCATCATATTGCCAAGGTCAAAGGGCACCAGATGGGAGATGAGTACAGCTCACCTTGGGATCATGTTTCATAGATCTATACTTGCCTCTGCTCGTTGGGGAACAATCAACTCTGATGGTTTTCCTCTTTCTTTCTTTATTTTTTTCGGTGAAAATATCTTGATGCCTTTATAAAGCCGCACCAAGCTGTTCTTCGTCTTCTTCATGCAAGATTTGTTTTCCCCAACCTAGTAAACAACAGCCTCTTGACTTAAGAGCCTGCGAACATCCCAATATTGAATCACGCTCAAAACAAACCTTCCAGGAAGCGCACTTCTATACTATCGTCTCATCTGAGCTCCAGCCCCAACCAGATCAGTCCTCGAACCGCCCAGAGTGGAGGGCCCGTGAGGGGGGCCATAATGAGACACACCCTTTGGCTCACCCTCCTTTCCCGGGTATGTTGGGTGCAAGCTTACCAGGCCGCTGTTGTGCCGATGCCCATCTGGCACTGGTTTGAAGTCAATCTGATCTCCTCCGATCGTTCTTTTCATTCTTTCTCATTCATTCTGGACTCTTCGTATCACAAACCAAATATACAGAAATCTGATTCTGTAGGCACACGCATTGTTACAAGTTTAGAATCCTAAAGCAATACAAGGTCATGTTTGCATTGCATTTCACGTGTATCTAATAGAGTGGCCTTATTCACACAGCTCTCCGTTAAAAACGCATTGTTTAGCCAATCCCTAAGGTAGTGTCACTTTCATTTCCTTTGCTACTAACCCATGCCCTTACATACATGTATGTAACAAAACCACCCGACTGGTCTATATGTATATAGACCAGTCGGGTGGTTTTGATGGGATTTCTAAGGTATTCAGGGTTTCCAGTCATGTCTTTGTAGTGGCCAGTTTGCTGTGGTCAACATTATCCTCACATTCGTTCAAACCTTCTGCGGTGTGGTGGTTGTGTGTGCTGGTGTGTGTGCTTTTTCAGAACTTGTTTGGGATTATACCATTGTACATGAGGTGAGTCGGCAGAAAGGACTAGATGACATCATTGTTGTCATTGGGCGCGCACACAGACACACACATACGCACACACACACACACACACACACACACAAACACACAAACACACGCCCTTGCACACTTTTGTACTCTGGCACACTTTTTAATAGCGCACCTTTGGACTGTACTTAACATTGGGAGAAGGATGGCAACAACTTCGGAAAAAAAGTGCAACCTTATTTGCACTTCAATCGGACACACAGAATGACTAGGGTTTTAAAGGTATAGCATTTCCCATTGTTAGGAACAGTTTTTCACTGTATCTCACATGCCCATTGTGTGATCCGTCAAACCGTGGGACGGTAAGCATTCAGACGCCACACCCTCCCCCTCATGGCTTAGCCCCTCTGTCCTATAACCCCCTCATATATTCATATGAGGGGGTTTCCATGCCTTTGAACATGCAGTTGAAGAATGACCTGCTGTGCAAAGAACAGAGATTACATGGCAATATGAATGTGATTTGAAAAAAAATAAAATAAAGCGTGTTTGATGGAAAGCTGGATGAAGTGAGCTCAAATTGGTGCAGCTTTAATCTCAAGTGGATAAAACCCATTTCTCAATGATTGAAAATGCGCCAGTGAAACCCACATATCAGCGTTTAATAGGCTGAGGAGATTTGTGAAGGAGGTGCAAGGAACGTCATGTTTTGTAGCCCATTTAGTACTAAGGTACCATTTTATATATATTATTATAATGTGCTGTAATATAACTGTATATTATCTTTTTGTCAAGGGTGCCCTGGTCATGTTAAGGTCATGCTTAAAGGTTTCACTTTGCATGATCCTACCAAACTCACCGTGGCCACATTTAGCTAAAAGCCTTGTTGAGTCAAGTGTGTGAAGGATTGGCTTCAGCCCTCCTCCTCCACGCTCTGATCTTCCTCTCCCACTGAGTCATCCTCTACCTCGTATCCTGCTACGCATCGCAGTAGACCGGGAGAGAGTCTAACACAATGCTCCCAGCGCACTGTTTGAAGAGCAAAGCCAACTGCGCCGTTCTGCCTGTCAACTGACCTCGGTTACCACAGAGCTAGCCCTAGGAAATGAGACATCGCTAGGGGAAGTGGGGTTTGTTGCTTTACTCACCGAATGCGTTTACACACACACACACACACACACACACACACACACACACACACACACACACACACACACACACACACACACACACACACACACACACACACACACACACACACACACACACACGATTGTTATTATTACCAAACAGTACTTCCTGAGTACATGACACATGTGAATTCTATTGGGCGGCTACCCCATATAACAGTGTGCACACTAACACTCCGTGCACTATGACTTCTGGATTGGGCGCTGCCTTCACAGATGATTGCATCCTGAAGTGGGGTGCCTGCAATGTACTCTCTGCATTGCACTCTGTGTACTGTACTGTATGGGTGGGTGTTTGTTTAGTGGCCAGTAAACACAAACGCTCCCATTCACCGAGCTGAATGGTAACCTACATGTTAATTGTTATTGCGCTGTATAAGCGATACATCTCGTGGGAAAGCAGTGTGGGTCTGCCTAATTCTAAATCAAACTACAGAATGTAATCATTTTGTAAAAATCGCCTCCCCCTTTTCTCAGTATTGTCCTGGTTGTTTCAAACTGCATTTGTTCCGTTTTCGTTTTTGTAAATTTCCTTTCTGGTTCAGCGGGAAAACAAAACAAGTATCCCACCTTCCTTAAAACAAACAGGGGGAGATACCGGGTGGTCCCAAGTCCAGTGCTGGGCCATCACCACAGAATGCCCCACCGTTCTGCTAGCTGGCTCCGCACCCAGACAAAACCAACAAAACAGCCACTCATCCGACCCCTGTATACGGGGGACGTATCGCCTGTCTCCGCGGGCTGCCCTCGTCTCTCTGCGGTCGTGAGGCGGCTTAGTCTGTGTTTAATTGCCCTGCGTGTTTGCCGGTCATGCCTGCTGCAAACTGGAAAGAGAAGAGATCGCTGCCAGGAAGAAAGTTATACATTATATATTTTCTCATGTTTTTTTCATACTGCACTTATCCTGTCTTTGTTCATCTGCCAATCGAGGGAAAAATGTAATTTGTTGAGTCTGTGATTATTCGCCTAGACCCTCTTGACATTAATAAGAACGATAGACACGAGTTTATCACTAGCCTAGCTCTGTGAAGAGTCACTAAACAGAAACACATGCACTTTAAATTGCTATTCCTTCCATTTTTGGTGTCAGTTGGAATCTCTATGGGTGTCTGTAGTGCTTTACGGTGTACTGGCGCTGAGGTTGATTTTAATGTGCTGTAACACTTTAAAGGGCCTGCACTGCCAGCATAAGGAGGATGGATGGCTGGGCCTGTTTCTCTAAACAGCGAGGTTTACCAAACACCCAGGAGGAAACAGAATCCCTCTACCGTCTGTCTCCAGCTGCCATTCCAACATAATTCTCGAACCCTACCGCACTCGGACTTCATTTTGCGCTTGTTCTAACCGCTTAGTTAAATCGTGTTTGGTTCTCAGGCTTGTTTTTTATCTGTGGTTTTGTGGAAAACAGGCTATGGCTGCTATTGCTAAACCAATGAATCAGTCAGTATGGGGTTGAAGCTCCAGAACATAATATGCCATTGTGGAACTGTCAACAGGCTAAACAACCTGACAGCAACTGGACTACGCTAACATGACTTGACACTTTACAGAGTGTGCAAAATAGACCTGTATGTGGGATTAGCTCTCGAAAAACCCATTCTAGTACACATCATTTTTTATTTTATCTAAACAATATTTCCCCATGAAATCCACGCCTTTGCTGGCTGACGTTACTGTCTCTTTGCTGCCTTTTTATGGCACAACCAGCCAGAACTGTGTGTGTGGTCTGTCCCCCAACTCATTTACATGTAGTGGTCTGAAAGCCTGACTAACCACAGGTTATCCCCCCCAGGTGTAAATAAATGCTGGAGCCAATCTGTGGTCAGAAGCGATGGGCAGCTGTGGCCGCTTAATGGCTTATATTTAGCTTTCCCTAATGGAGCTAAAGGGGTGTGCATTTGTACGTGTGTGTGATTGTGCACGTGACTCTCTCCTGTTTGTTCTGTGTGTCCGTCAGAAAGGAGGCTACTTCCTGAAGTGTAGCACACCGTGACAGTTCAGGTCGTCTGGTCTGTGCATTAGACCATTAGAGGAGGGGATCTGAGAGTGTGCGATTGCACACGCACCCATTGCCATTATCACCAAAGTGCCTGTTCCCACTCGGCTAGGAATGCGAAGGGGAAGGGGTGTGTCCGCGCTCCACTTCCTCCCATGGACCCAACAGGAAGTAGCCTTGCAGAGGGGCGAGAGTGGAAGAATGGGAGTGATGTGTTCAGAGAGAGAGAGGGAGATGGTATCCAAGGAAAGAGAGACTGGGAGGGGTAAAGGCCAAAGATAATGACCATGGGCCAGACAGTTTTTTGATGCGATTTTGAAGATTATTTTATCTCCAACGGGTTGAGAGTTTGTTAAGCTAGCTCTATGTTGGCGCCAGGTTGCAGGTAGAGAATTTCACAGGCAGGAGAGTGTCCTAAACCAGAACGACACTGCTAAAGTCCAAGCAAGGACACATGGGCTGAAACAGGCATGATGTGTTTTCCGTGCATGAGAAGCAGACCTACACACTTTCCTAGCACTATCTCCGGCCTCCTGTATAATATGACAAACACACACGCACAGAGAGACAGGCCGCACACATGGTGATGTCATCTGTTTACCGGAGCGAGAGAAGTGCGTGGCAGAAGTAAATGAGGCAGGCAGTGCTGCGTGGCATGTACCAAGCGAATTAAAGCATTAGTGGCATTACAATAAAAGCTGGGTCGCATGGCATGCACGCAAGCTTTACACAAAGAGTAAGCACCTTTTGGCATGACTTTTGACTGCTCGCAGTAATTAACATGGGAAGAATATACGACCGGACAGGAAAATTGCTGTCAAAAACGATTCAATAGTTCATAGTTTATACACCATTTTTTAACCGCTGCACTTTGGGGTGATCTTTTTCGAGCGCCATCGGTTTCATTATCTCTAAGCAGGAGGCGTGTCTGTTTGTTCCGACATGGCGTGTTCCTAAACGGGGGCGATGACCTCATCGGTCTGCAGCTCCGCTCCGGCCTTGTACAGTTTGTTTTGATTTTGGCCAGATCCTTCCACACCCTTGGACAAACACACACGCACACATGCACTTTGGACCGTTCCTTTCACTTGCATCCGCCCCCTGTCGTTGGCTGTAACCAAAACAACACAATATAAACGCCCGTGATATGTCATTGGTTCCCAATGTGTTTCCTCACCCCTCGGGTCTGACATAATCTCCTGTGCCAAAGGTCTTTACGCGGTTGTTATTGTCTTGTGTTGTTAGCCTCAAGCTAACCGCGAATTAGCGTCACAGTGTGTTCATCACAAGCCTAACTGATCCAGTTGGCGTGTAATCATTCACCTCCCGTCAATGGAAAAAAAAACAGTGACTAAAGCCAGCAGGTCCCTTCGGTTTAGTCCCCACACACTCGCGCGCATACGTACGCAGGCCTACAGATGAGCAGGGCATATAGGAGCGAGCTCCAGTGTCTTTCCGGTCTCCATTATTCAGAGATTGTGCGTCAAAGACACCGTAGAAGCGGCCTTCTATTTCTAAAAGGTTTCTCTAAATGTGAGCCTGAGTAGCCCTTTGAGAGTGTGCTATATATAGATCGACTTAAAAAGTCAGTGTAGGATTTGCATTTTTCAGTGCCATTGAAAACCCTTATCTCTCCATGTTTTCCTGTACTTTGATCCTGTCCGGTTGATGGGATTACAGACAATCTCAGGATCACGTTTGGCTCCGAGCTGTAGGCAGTGACACGACACACCTGGCCTGCCCCCCTTCTCCTGGCTTTACTGTGGACTGGATAACAGACACAAGCCGGTCACAAGCACAAACGAACGCACACACACGCATGCACGCACATAGCCAGAACCTGTAACGTCAACCGTTAACTGTCCATTAGAAGGACTTCTGATGGAAATACTGTGCTGTTGGTTGAGTTGGGGGAGATTAACTTTAAAGTTTCTAGAATGCAGTCGGTTCCCTCTGTTCCCTACTGTCATGTCCATTTATCAGCGTTTGTTCCAGTGAACCTGCAGACACAGTGTTGTCAACATGGGACCGAAGTTCAGAAGATGTGTATGTTCCCCACGCCACCATATGGGAAACTAATGCTGGTTTCTAGAGCTCCCTCTACTGGCCGCTGAAGTATGATCTGACCCTGAAAGAAATGTCTAGCCCTACACAATAAAAACGAACCGTAATGGATGAATAAGAACTGTAGGTATGGATGAATGAGAGATATGTCGACATCAAGAAATGCAGCCGAGCGCTGTCTTTAGAACACATGGCGGCAACAACAGCTTTAATAGGAAACCCTCGGGGTGGAGAAAGAAATGAGAACTCTCAATCAATAGAGGCTTGTAAAACGTTTTTATTAAACTTGAATTATTTTCAAGATGAGTTGGAAGGGTTCCCACGGCTAAGATAGAGGAGCCTGCGAGATATGGGCATCGACGTGGATTTAAATGGCCTGTGTATAGCCACCTGGGCCACATCTGACAGATGGCAGCCGTCCTCCTCCTCCTCTCCTCCTGGTTCTTTATTTTACAGAGAGACGTGGGTGAAGAGCACACACTATTCCTGTCGCACCTTGGGGCTGTACACTTGGCACAAATAACAAGGGGTATACTGGCTTAGAGACAAGTGTGTGTGCGTACTCGTTACATTGGCACCCTGTCTTGTTATTATGTAGTGTGTGTTACCCATATAAGGGTGTGTATGCCTGCAAGACCTCCCTTCGGACTCACCCTCGTGTCTGTGCGTGTGTGTGTGTGCACATGCGTGCGTTTACTAGCGGCCGAGGGGAGCTGCGCTATGCCCATGTAAGCACACACACGCACCGCACAGAGATTTCAAACATCTCGGAGAAGTCTCAATATTATGCAACCACAGACCCACACAGATCGTAAAGAATAATTGGAATTGCAAAGCCACTTATTACACCTAGCATTAAGACAGTCCCAGTCATTAGATGCTATTAGAAAAGATTTCATTATGAGTTGATGAATAGTCAGGTGCGTAGAGGAATACACTGACAATTTATTTCATTCTATCTGCAGCACTGAATAACTTTTAGATTATATAAACACATTTTCAAACACGCCTGTATGTTGGCATGGTGACTAAATTGATTGGGAGGAACAAAGACAAGCAGGGTTTTTTTTTTTTCATTTACAGCTCCTCAGGCATTCTACCCATAAAGTTCTATCACCACACACACACGCACGTGCGCGCGCAGCTGAAGTTGCTACAAAGAATATGGACTACCTCCCCTGCCCTTTTATTTCTCACACTCACACACGTACGCGGATAGTGGGCATTTTGAAACTGTGCTGTGTGGTTGATTCCTGAAATTTTGGATGTAGAACTATGTCCTCATCTCCACATCGCCGACCGTCACGTCACTTGTTAACAGTCTCTAATGGCACAGTGAATATTCTGTGCTAAAAATCCCAAATCAACCAATATTGCCGGTATGGGGTCCTGAAATATGCCCATTTTGATTCAATTAACAGACCGATAATGTGGAGTCTCTAGAGGCTACACACAGCCCCATTGTTCAACCATGTGACCTCAATTAGCACATGCTAAGTGGATGACCCTGGCAAAGTCGCATCCTGCAGCCAAATACCCTTCTTCACTTCTTTCTTTCCTTCTTTCTTTGGTTCTCCCTTTCTTTTCTTTCCATCTTTCTTTCTTTGGTTCTTTGTGTCTTTCGTCCTTTCCTTCGGTCTTTATTTAGTTCGACCTTTCTTTATTTCATCCTTTCTTTCTTTACCAGTCTGGGAGCCGGCTAATCACGAGGTCATGTGAATGGCCCCGTGGGGCAGGGAAGAGGGGCCTAACTTAGCCCCGTCCCGTGGCCTATTAGCAGACCCGTAGCCTGGTGTGGAAGCAAGCCGACGCGTGACTCTGTCATGGCCGATGTTTATCCTGTAATCGGTGCAACATTAACACCCTGTCTCTCTGTCTCTGTCCACCAGAATGTGGAGAAGGAGAGGGAGCGTCGCACCCAGCTCAGCAGTGAGGAGATCAGGCAGAAGGTGGAGCAGTACAACGCTCTCACCAAGGACCACCTCAAAATGACACTGGTGAGCGAGCACACACACACACACACACACACACACACACACACACACACACACACACACACACACACACACACACACACACACACACACACACACACACACACACACACACACACCTTATATGGTTAAGACACGCAACATAATAATTAGACAGGGTGCCAATGCAACAAGCACACACACACACACACACCTTCTTTGATCATCAGGACGTTTTGAAACGTTTGCATGCTCAATGCAAAATTCAGGTAAAGGAGAGAAATGTGACAATGTGAAATACTATGAAGTTGTTTCATAGCATCCCTGCCCACTCTGTGTCCACGTGCACTGGAACCGTGCACGGCCCATGCGTTGTGCATTAGCGGAGTTCAAGCGGTCTTCCTGTCCCCTCAGGGTCCGGGACCCTCCCTCCCAGCATTCCTCCGCAGCACCGTGAGCCGTGATGTCACTTTCTTGCTATTGTCTGACGAAGCCCCTCTGCCCGTCCCCGGGGGAGCACTTCCTGGTCATGTGACTCTTCGTTTTTTTTAACTGTGTGAGCCGCTGCTGTCTCTTGTACAGACGGATACGGTGTGAGCCGTCTGAGCGGATACACATGGACTCCTCTTTCGGCGGCGCGGGGGGGGGGGGGGGGGGGGGGGGGGGGGGGGGGGGGTGGGGAGACTGAGTGGGAAAAAGGGTTGGCCTTGTCAAAATATCAGGCTTCGTTTAAAATAATATCCGCCGCTCTTGAGGAAGAGAAAAAAAACGAACGGATGTAATTCCAATATATTTTGAGGACTGCCATATGGTGGCTTTGGTTAACATAACACTTCAGCCTCGTGTCCAACACACACCAAACCGTCAGCATTCTGTGGAAAAATTCAGTGTAAAGCCATTGAACCATGCAGGCTGTTTTATGACCATATATCTGATTCTGAAGGATCTATTGGAGCACAAAGGTTAATGCAGCTGGGCTGTACTAAGCCCTTCTTCCCCTGGTCGGCCGGACCACTGGCTGAAGCTTGATAGTGTGATAGCTGTCCCGTTTCCACATCTGTTGGTTTCTCCCCATGTGTTTCCTTTGCTCTTATTTCTGTCTCTTTGTCTGCCTTATCATTCGCCCAGCAGATAGACACACACACACACAGACTGACAAGTCTGGCTGTGTGTGTGTGCGTGTGCGTGCCCGAGTGCGTGCTTGTGTGTGTGTGCGTGTATGTGCGTGCGCTAAATGTAATGGTGGACCATGTGTTACCCGTTTGCCTAATGGCAAATTAATGTGGTGACCATATACATCTGTGTTCTCTGGTGTACGGTCACTGAACACTATGTCCACACCCACGCACGCACAGACTATAGTACTAGTCATGTACACATATGGAATAACTAGATTTGGTTCTGTGGTCCGGTGTGGGACCATCTGCTCATGGGACATGAGGGGGGGGGGGGGGGGGGTTTATCTAATGGACCGTCTGGCCGCCACAGTGATGGCAACATGAAAACCGTTCAGATCACTTTACCAATTAGTCTGACTCCTGTCACGCTTGTAGTGTTGCCTCCTCGTATGTCTGTATGGTTTGTTTTCTGTTCTGTTTAAAACAGTCTGTCCATGTTATCTGTTGATCCAGGCTCATCATCACACACTGTATCTGCACTGCTGTACCTGTTGCTGTAATGCAAAGAATCGAAGTAAAAGCTAATTTAAAAATACAAATCACAGATGCATATTATAATGCCGCATATACATGTACATGGCGGCAGCTTTTGTTTACTTCATTCAAAGTGAACGGAATTTGAATACCGGTGTTTTTGTCGGACAATATCTGTATCCATCATCCACTCAACTGACCCTCCCTTCACCTCCACCCTCTCCCTCCCAGATCCCCAACGGTGAGTACACGGGCTTCATCAAGGTGCAGCTGGAGCTGAAGAGGCCGGTCACGGTGCGGGGGGGCACGGGGCCCGAGGCCGGAGAGGAGGCCTTCTACCTCCCGCAGGGATCCGCCAACACCCTCCATGTCAGCTCGGAGAGCACCGTCAAACAGGTGACTGTCAGGGAGGCCGAACGCGCCAGGGCGCTGACCATGCAGGCTGTAGGCCGTGTGGTGACCTAGGGATCGATTTTCCTTTTGCTTCGTGTCACTTCCTATCTCCTCTGACCCGGTCCTCTTCCCTGTCCTGTCAATAAAGCCCATAAATAAAAAGATTAATGTTTTTTCCGCCAGTTCATCAGTAGTCCTCACTCATGGTAGTAGACCTTTAAATCTGGGTGAATGGAGTGCTTCCCCTTCCTGTTTTACTTCACATTTGTTTCGACCAATCGTGTGGCGGGGATTGGAAGCGTGTAAATGGAGAACACAAACTCGGCCCACGGTAGTAAGTAGCAATAAAGTGAAGTGGGATACGGTTTCCCCTCAGCAGAATACAGAAACAGGAAGCTGCAGCCTTGAAACCCTGGCAGATTTGGGTTTCCGAACGCGGCTCTGTGTCCTTGTGACCCGGGGTCCCATGATTGTTTTATAACGCTAATCTTAAATTACGTTTTCTCAACACTAATCTTAACGATAAGATTAGTGCTGAGAAACCTTAACTGTCGGGACTCAGAGCCGGCTCAAAGAAAAGCCACAAAATAAGTGGAAGCAGCTTTTCGTGCGCAGACACGGCTCAGACCGACAAAGGGAACATTCCTAGAATGAGGATGAGGTCATGCACGTATTCGTCTATGGTGGCCGCTAACAAATGTGTTTTGGTTCATGTCCTGGAATATTCTGGACCAGACGTGTGTGTGGTTTCTTAACTGGTGTGTGTTTGTGTTTTTTCGATGTAGGTGATCGTCGCCCTGTTGAGGAAGTTCACAGTCGCAGACAACCCGGCGAAATATGCCCTCTACAAGCGCTACAGCAGAGAGGAGCAGGGTAAGAGTGTGTGTGTGTGTGTGTGTGTGTGTGTGTGTGTGTGTGTGTGTGTGTGTGTGTGTGTGTGTGTGTGTGTGTGTGTGTGTGTGTGTGTGTGTGTGTGTGTGTGTGTGTCAGGACATCGAACCCCTCTCTGTATTGCCAAATACCACAGGGCACTCCCCGTTATCAACAGTTGGCCAAGAATACACACAAACATTACCACATACGCACACACATTTCACACATACATACTCCAACACATTTATCACACACACACACACACACACAAATTTAACACATACACCCACACACCATACCAAGTGTCAGCTGTTCAAGTGTCAGCTCTTCATCAGCTTCATCAGAAGACTAACTGAGCTAACAGAAGTATGTCAAGCACGCATAATATACACAAGTCACTTTCCTCTCCATAAAGGTGGTCTTACATCTCCCAAGTTGTCAAGTCAAAACCAAAACTTAAAACCCACTATTGCTGGGTGGTTTTCATCATCAACTGCGTCGCATGTCTGGTCTATATTTGGATTCATATGTGGTGTTTCCTCTCTTAAGTCAATGAGATTGGTTTGTTTGTGAGTCTAGGCTTAACCGCTTTTTTTTTCCGTAAGACTTTGGGTTTACGCTGGGCTGAATTCAACGTTTAATTTGGTGTTACTAGATGGAGGGAGCTATAGTGTTGTGTGTTTACGGTTTTCTCTCAAAGAATGTTGGGCTATGAGTTGTAACCACAGGGTGTGTGTGTGTGTGTCTCTCTGTCTCACTCTCTCCCCTTCTGTCATTCACTCACCCTCAAAGGGATGCTTAATTAAATTTAAAAGATCTTTATTGCGGTGGAAAAATAAACATCTACCTCGCTACAGCAGATTAAAATATTACCCAAGTACTGCAAAAACAAAGTGCAATGGATTATTAGTACAAGTTCAGTCCAGAAAATGAGGTAGTGGTGAGGGAGTGTATCAAACTATTTCCTGGAGCCAGGCCACAGAATGAGTCTTAACCCATCTCCGAACTCATTCCCTCTCTCCCCTGCTGTCTCCATCCGTCCCTCTTGACTGGTATCAAGTGGCTGTCGATGCACCTCGACGCTTTGTGTACACACTCACTGTGTGTGAGTACAGGTCCTCCAAACAGGTCCTCCTAGCAAAACCCCATCACATGCACACGCCAACACATCCAGTCCCGTGTAACACCTCCTGACGTCGGTGCCGTTCACCACAGACCTTACACACCTTAAACCCAGCTAGTTGGGACTTATGGGGTATTACTGAGTGAGTGTGTGTATGTCTGAGACCATGATTCAGAAAGTTATGCAATGGGCACTTTTTTGTTTGTTAAGAGTTAAGTCTTTTCTTTTTGATGGAAATGTTCCTGTTGTGGAACAATTATACCATCTCAGTTTGTAACCTGAATACGTATGTGCATCACTCACTGTGTGTGCGTGTGTGTGTGTGTGTGTGTGTGTGTGTGTGTGTGTGTGTGTGTGTGTCCTCCAGTGTACGTGTGTAAGCTGGCGGAGGTGGAGAAGCCGCTGTACCTTCGCCTTGTGGCCGGACCCGACGCCGACACGTTTGGCTTCGTCCTCCGAGAACAGCAGACTGGCGAGGTCATGGTGGGTCACACTCTCATATTTCTCTCCCTCTCTGTTCATGTTCCTCTCTCGCCCTCGCTCCCTCTGTTAATGTTCCTCTCTCATTCTCGCTCTCTCTGTTACTGTTTCTCTGTTACTGTTTCTCTTGTTCTCGCTCTCTCCGTTAAAGTTTCTCTGTAACTGTTTCTCTCACTCTGGCTCTCTCTGTTACTGTCTCTCTCGTTCTCGCTCTCTGTTAAAGTTTCTCTAACTGTTTCTATCATTCCTGCTCTCTGTTACTGTTTCCCTTGCTCTGGCTTTCTCTGTTACTGTCTCTCTCGCTCTCTCTGTTACTGTCTCTCTCTCGCTCTGGCTCTCTCTGTTACTGTTTCTCTCGCTCTCTTTTACTGTTTCTCTCGCTCTCTCTGTTAATGTCTCTCTTGCTCTCATTGTTAATGTTTGTCTCTGTGTCTCTCTGTGTATTTGGTTAACTTTCACATACTCCTCTCCTTTTTTAAGCATGTTCCCTCGTACATGTTTACAGTAACATAACTTCACAACAATACAGTAGGATGTTATGCCAATGCAACATGAGATGGAGGAGCGCGGTAGCATCTGTCGCTACACGCATCTCTCCAATGTACTGGTCCTATCAATGACAGAAGTTCATTACAGTAGCAGACGCCATTTTGGTTCTGCTGCTGTGGCTGCAATATAATGAATTGTTAACAAGTTACGTTATTAATCGGAGACTGGAAATTGGTCGGCAAAAGTAAATGTAGTGACTTTAGCGGTTATTTTCAAATTTGACACGTTTTTTCTGTTTGGGATCCCCCATTGCTCCATGATGTTAACCTCTTGTTCAACCACTCAAGCTTTGATTGAGACATCTCAGAATAACCGTTTGTCCCCGTCCCTCCTCCTCCTCCTCCAGTGGGACGCCTTCTCCATCCCGGAGCTCTGCAACTTCCTGCGCTTCCTGGAGAAGGAGGAGAAGGAGCAGGAGGATGCCATCAGGCGTCGCTATGACAACTACCGCCAAAAGCTCCAGGAGGCCCTGCATGCCCCCCCGGGGGCGCCGTAACTACGAGGAGAGGAATGCAACAACGACAACGACTAAAAACTATAATATAAAACATGACTACTGAAGCCTAGCGGGCTGGCGGACTCTGATGGCGACGACGGGATTGGCTAGCGTGGACGGAAGCGTTCCCATTGGAGGACTAAGGATCCACCCCCCCCCCCCATGAACTGCTGGCGGAGGAGGTTATCCTACTGGAGGAGAGGAACGAAGCTGACGGAGAAGAGACGAATCACGCCTGGGGTGTATTGCTTTAAACACCGCCATCACCTCCCATCTCCACAGAGGAGATGGGTGAACTGGGGTCGGGGTCAGTGATGTCCTCTGCTGTGTGGCTGGTGGTGGTGGTGGTTGTTGTGGAGGAGGCTGCCAAGACATTGGTTCGGTGCAAACAGAGGAGGCCTTTCGTCCACACGCAACATACCAAAGAATCACGCTCGCTATTATCACTGTGCCATATTGGGCTATCTTCCCTGGACTCTCTCTCTCTCTCTCTGCGACGGCTCTATCCCACCCAACCCCAACTCTCTGCCGTCTCATCATTTATGCAATCTTTCGTTGTGTGTTGTTGTGTTTTCTTAGGATTTTATATCCTCCTTTGAACGGAGGGATCCTCAATCCTAGGATGTTTTACATGTTTTATTTTTCGGTTTTATTTAAGTGTCACATTTTTGTACATAGTCTTCTGTTAATTTATGTCTCCGGAGATCTGTTCTTTTTGTGTCGCAAAAAAAAGTCTTATTTTATTTTTTAGCTCAAAGGCGTAGCAACAATCTGAAACGTCTTGCTTGAGGCCGAGCGCACACGGTCGCTAGACCGTCACACTCTGTGCCGTAGAGAGAGGGCGGAGCCAGAAGCTATCCTTCTTCACAATCGATTTGAAACGGGCAGTTTGCCGATGCTACTTTAAACTGGACAGGTGTTTGGCCGAATCGGCCCATGAGGAGGCAAAGGAGGAAAAGTTGGTCTTTGGCTTTGAATGTTGAGATAGGGTGGAGACGATGTGGTGTGATCAGAGCCCCATGGAGTGGAATACTAAAGACTGGAACAAAATAGAAAAACAGGGGCGTTGTCAGCAGCTTGTCAGCTGCAGGTGGTTTAGTGAGATGAGGAATGAGATTTAAGTCTCTGTGGAAAACATGTGTGCCCTAAAGGGTTGAGAAGGTTGTGCATCAGAGGCAGAACAGTTAAACCAAGCGGTCCTCAATGTGGTAGCAGCACGGTAGAGGGGCAGATGATGATATACTCAGAGTGCAAAGGTTAACGGTAGATGGAAATAGGGCCCTCGTGTCAAAAACGTGTGCTTTTTGTTGTTGAGTCACAAGAAGGTATTGGATGTATGTTGGTATGGATTATGGTCTCCTCGTAACGTCAAGACCTTCACGTGACATTAGGTGAAGGAGAGGAGGGACAGACGAAAGAGAAGGTTCTTGTAGCAGGAAGTTGGTCATTTGACCGAAAGGAAGTAGGAGAGGAACTTTGGGAAATGGGTATGAGAAGGAAATGAGGAAAGACAGACAGAAGACTCGCGTTAAAGAGCAAATTATGCAAAAATGAGATGACGAGGAGTTTTGAAAGGGCTGAATCGAGAGATGTGATGAGAACTGGACAGTCGTTGAGAACTGGACCTTTTTGCTGATGTGCTTGGTTCGACTAAACCGAGAGTGACGGCCTGGGGCATGGGGTGGTGGAGTCCCCAACATCCCATGGATCAGCAGACTGCTTCAGCTGTGTGACCCCTCTTGGGGGGGGGGGGGGGGGGGGGGGGGGGGCTTGTTTATGGTGCAGCAGGCATGTTCCCTGTGGTGACATCCACAACAAAACGTGGGAGAGAAAAGGGAGTGCGGTTGAAGGGGGGCTAGATAACGTTGCACTGCAGGACTCAAAGGACACATTGTCCCTCACTCCCGGACATCCATCCATCCATCCATCCATCCATCCATCGTAGCGCTCGTTTCCAAACGGCTTTGATCTTAACCACACAGCTCCAGGTGCTCTGTTCCCACAATGCACCGGGGCTCTGTGGTACAGCCAACGCCCGCGCGGACCACCCCGTTGCCCTCTAATGAGATCAGCGAATCAGCACATTGCACACGGGACGCATTGACGACCCGGCGTGGAACCAACTAGGTGTTGCTGTGAATGTTATCCGGCCAATGCAGAACCTTTGTGAACCACAATGGTTGCGTGCAGTTTGCAACGGCAACCCCTTACCGGGTTGTATCGCATTTAAAGACTATTTTACCGTAGCGGGCGCGAGCTTGTTGCCTTGGCGTACCCTGTGTAGACACTCACCCGGGGCATGGACCGGTTAGGGTCGCTGGCATGTGTGACTGAAGAGGCACGTGTTCAGTGGATATCTACTAACCAGGGGGTGGCACCAAGTGAGACAACGGTTGACCTGCTTGACACTCTCTCACTTATCACTGACAATCAGTCCCAAGAAAACGTATGAAAAGTTAGCCTCTGGCAATGACGCGTGAAGCAAAAGGTGTATGTGTAGAGGTCGCAAACTTAAATCGCTGACCTGTTTCACTCGATGACGCGTCAGAAACGACTGTGTGGCGGTCTGGACGGTAGTAGACCAGCACCATCTGGTGGCCGAAGACCATAACTATACTCTATTGAGTTCTGTGTCTAAACAAGCAAGTGAGAATATGCGACTAGGCCTATACTTAAATTTGATGTTTTTGTTTTTTTTATTGTATACTGAAACCAAAGATATTTTTTATAAAAAGTGCATTTTATTAGGCGTTGCCTGGAGCAAATTTATTAGATGCCACGTCCTGTTTGTGACAGTGGAGTATAGTTGTAGTATTTTTATTTAAAGGGGTTTTCAACCCAAATTCGAACTTAAAATGTAATCTTTTCTAAACACTGGGTAATAGAATTTATGACGTTTGAAATGGATCTCTTTGTGGGGGAATATTATAAGGACCTTTTAAAGCCATGTGTGTTGTTAGCCTATATGTTCAACAAGGCTTCTCTGTCTCTTATCAGTTTATCACAGGTGGACTCAAGGCCCTGGCTTACACACACACACACACACACACACACACACACACACACACACACACACACACACACACACACACACACACACACACACACACACACACACACACACACACGGAGACACGGAGACACGGACCTTGTCTTAGACCAGTCCTAGTATAGACCTAAAGTATCTCTTGGGCACTTTAATCTTTATAATTCAGGGAATATGGATCTTAGATTTTTCTGTCTACTCTTTTTCTTTTCTATTTTTTATCCGATGGCTTCCCAGCGTTATATCGCGCTACAGCCCGGACGTCTGCAATCGTCTTTTGATGGATGCTATACCCGGTTGTATCTCGTTGGTGGTGTAATCAAGTTAATTTCAGCATGTCAGCTATACTCATACCACGTCAAGTGTAAACTTTGTGTGGATTTTCATTTTCTCATTCTTTTTCTATTTTGTTCTTCAATTACTTCTAGGGTGAGTAGTTTTATTTTGTTTTTTAAATGTCACTAGATAAGCTTCGTCACATACTAGTGGTCGTTTTCCGTACTGTGAAACCGTCGCTCCTTTACTCTTCACTCGACGCCCGCAGGCGTTGCGATGGGGGGTGACGTCACGGCCTCCGGCTCCTCCCCCTTGTATGCACAAGAGTAGACGCTAATTGCCTGCTCGTAAATTGGTAACCGTGGCAGCGCACGCGCTCAAAGTATACATGGGTGTATTTCCTTCTTCAGCGACAACGGGGGAACAAGAAAATGTACATACGTTCTTAATCAACATTTCTTAACTAAACTACATGAGACTTGAATTTGTTGTAGCACACCAACACTTGGATCGATGCAGTCCTGATTCTGCCTCCGCTTGGAACCTTTGGCTTGCCTGTGCGTTGACACAATTAAAACATATTGGGCCAGTAGGGTTTGAGATATAGTTTGTTTAAGCTTTGTTTTTCAGAGCATTCTTGTTAAAATGTTTTAAAACATGAATTTATGTTTTCCATAGTTTAGATATAAAAAGGGACCGCTAACGTGTTTTGGTCCTGAGCCTGGTTTGCCTTAGATATGTACAATCTTATGTCTCTACTTTGCATGCAGTTATGTCAAATGCCAAAGATCTTGTACTTCTTTGAATAGTATTTTTAAAATGTTAACAACAATTGGATATATTCGGCCATAAAAAGTGTCTGAGGTGTTGTAACACCTGCATCACTCTAGCGAATGATTCACAATCATAACAGTTGGAAATGCATTATATTCGATATATCAGGAGTTGAGACGCCACCATTGTAATGCGTGCGGATGGATATACTACGTTTTTGAGTGAAATGGCTCGGGTGTGCTAAAGCCCTCCTGCGTCGCTTAAAAGTCCTTGTCCGCTCACCACCCTAGTGCCTTTCTGTCAATCTACCCAAGTGGACCGATTAGCGACCGAATCTCGGAAGCTGAAGGGGGGTAACACCCACATACAAATGAGACTCGATGCTTTGACTTTCCTCCATTGGACCTCTCTTGATAGGAATATGGTAACTGATTTACTTTATTTTTTATGGTAATTATCTTTCTGTTTGAGTCATTACCAAATGTGACTTTTATTTTAAAAGGTCGTCTCCATCAAATAAAGTTGAAATTTAAATAAACCAAAGTCTGTCTAGTTTATTTTCTCGTTTTTTGTTATCAACACATTGCCAATGAGTGACATGACATCGTTATTGGTTAATAATACGTTTGACAGGAAAATAAAATCCTATTCTTGAAAGCATCGAATAAAGTTTAACTTATTTACATGATTGTCCCATTTAATCATTCCTCCTTTTTAATAAAATGCTAATCCACAGCTTTTAAATAATTTGCCTCAATAGCAACCCATTTTAAAACATGGCTGTATACCATGTTTGTATAGATTTAAACCTACACAATTACCCTTTACCTTACACTGACTCATAGAGGGGCTAAGCAGGGAATTTCAATTTTATAAATGTATATTTAATTAATTAAAACGTAAATAGAAAATAATAATAAATAAACGCGAAATAACCGCTAGGGGGTGCTGCAGCCCCGTCGTCCCCGCGGCAATGCTTGGATGAGTTTAACTTTTATATTAATTCCAATGGGATATTGCTGTAGTTACTTAGGCTACAGTTGTATTCATTCCTGGATCCCTATTCCTACCAACTGAGGTTCCCCTCTTTAAGTGCCAATCAACCGTAACGCCCCCTTCTCCCCCCTCCGCCTCCCCCTCCTCGTCCTCATTTTGACCCCCATTACATATCAACAAACCGTGATCACAGCAGCTACAAGCCGCGCAAGCCTTCTGGAGACTACGATCTGTGCAGACTGCAGACAACTCGCAGACATACCCACACACCAAAATCACGCCTGACTTGCAGGACACTCTTGCTCACTTCATGCACGTCGAGACGCGTCCAACGAAGACAAAAAAGACAACAGAGGAGTATCGGCCGAACCGCTCTTTCATAACTTCCTCTGTTGGGGCTTTCATCAAGAGAGCCATTCCGTGATGTAAGTGAAGCATGGCAAGCGATGCTTTTAGAGTTGAGACCAATGCTGAGTAGGCTTCACTGTAGGGAATAAATTGCAGTTTAATTCAAGATGCATGTCACATGTTTAACAATTTATATAACAATGGGAAATGATGTTTAAGTTAGATGGGCTACGTTTTGACTGTATCGGAAACCTGCAATACTTTCAATATCCAAGCGACTGACGTCTAAAGAACCTGTAATGCAGAAGTCTGTCCGTGTTCAGCAAAACCAATGTCATTTTAATCTAGAATCGTTTTGTCATGTTTGCATACACTCTGAGCAGCTCAACATTTGACTAATTATGAACTCAAGTCCTTACTGGGCAACCAGTAGGAATAATTCCTAAATGATGATTATATTATTGGATCATTGTATGTGGTATTTCAGTTCCTATTTTGCATACAAAGTGTTTACTGTTATAGCTGCAAATACCTCTGTGGGGGACCCATAGGGTGTGTTAATTTGACCATGACGAGAATTAGACTGGAAGGGGGGGGGGGGGGGGTTGTTGTTAAGATATAGGATTATTAAGTTTGCTTGAGTATTAATATGGAGAGAGAGAGAGAGAGAGAGAGAGAGAGAGAGAGAGAGAGAGAGAGAGAGAGAGAGAGAGAGAGTAACTAGGCAATGTTGCGTACGTCATCTCTTCTGTATGATCGCAGATGTATGCCAAAGTTCACAAGGTCAGGCCTTGCAGCTGCCCGACAGTTAAATTACAATAAATCTGTGTTTCAAAACACTGTAGTCCTCGCTCCACACGGAAGGCGACGCTGCCAGCTACCTAAACACAGGAATAGGGCTAAACTAGGATTAGCATCAGGGCCTGTGAATATGAAAAACAATGTCGTAGTGTGCATAAAATATATTTACCATGTGTTGTTCAACCATGACGTATCATCTCAATAATATACTGGCAACAACACATTCAGCAAAATGATAACTTATCTAAATTCATAAACCGGAATCAACCCGCATCAAACAGGTTCTTTATTGTCCGTGCCGGTGCTTCAATAGAACGAATACAATGAATGAATGAATGGCGGAAAATATGAATCCATTGGCCCCTACAGCTGTGTTTACCACACAACACGTCTCCTCCCCTTCGCTTTATCCTCTCCTCTGCAGGTTGGGCAAGGCTGCGTGCCTGGTGGCTCTCTGCGCCTTGGGGGTAGCGGTCTATCTCCTGCCGTCCCCGATCGACCCCAAACCCCACGTGTGAGTACCGGCCCCCCGGGCCACGGGGTCATGCACATCGGGGGCCCGCGGTTCCTATGCATTCGTCGGCATAAAGGAAAGCATTGAGAAATGCCCGTCGTCATCATAATCATGTGGTTACGATGTTTTTGTTCTGCTTTTGCCCTCAGATTGAAGGGCCCCCCTCCGGCCCTTGAGGGGCCCCTGGCTGTTAACACCCGCCTTCAGAAGGGCCGCAGAGTTTTTACCGGGAAACTACATGGACCAGAATCCTTCACTGCTGATCAGGATGGTGAGAGAGAGAGAGAGAGAGAGAGAGAGAGAGAGAGAGAGAGAGAGAGAGAGAGAGAGAGAGAGAGAGAGAGAGAGAGAGAGAGAGAGAGAGAGAGAGAGAGAGAGAGAGAGAGAGAGAGAGAGAGAGAGAGAGAGAGAGAGAGAGAGAGAGAGAGAGAGAGAGAGAGAGAGAGTTTTCTGCTTCACTTAATCCATGTTCGGCCCTTTTCGTCCCGTTCGTCCCTTTTAAGGTCAAAGTCTGGTTCCATTAAAGTGTACAGATGAACCTTCCAGACAGATATGATACCGTATCGAGGAATAGGAGGAAGGGGGGGAAAAAATCAATATTGTGCAATATGTAATGGAAGAGCGGGGATGGATCGAACCAATGGGAGGGGAAAGGGAGGTCATTGCGGCATCCATCACGGATGGAAGATCCTGGTGAATAAAGTGGTCTACCCATGATGAGCTTTCGGCGCTCGCGTTGGCGATGTCAAGTATTATTGAGCAGTATTGAAGCTCACCCTAGCATCGATGCTACGCTGGGCTCAGCTCACCACCATTTTCCAGTGGACACTGACCGAGAATGTAAACCAATGAACACGCTTATGGAGATACGTGCACTAAACTCCCGTCTACGTCTGGCTATATTCCTAATATCGGACCTCGTGTCCAACCCTTTGCTCTCCAACATCATGTGTTGATCACTTCAGGGGGATTAGAAGGTCTCCCATTGGGCCTTAAATAAGTTCCCAGCTTCGTTCAGAGACTCAAGAATCCTAAAGAAGTTCGTAGACCCAAGGGGCTGCTTCACATCTGAGTAATGTGCAACCATAATTCTGATGAGTGTGGGGCAAATTGAATGCTTCGCTCGCACAAGATTTGTCTCCTAATTTAATGTATTCCCAATCCCTTTTCTATTCCACTTTCAAAGTTTGAAGTTGATGCATGCCGCATTATAGAGAGGAAATCCCAAGTCCTTGTGGGGGTATGAATGTTAATCTGAGCATTTCAAATCCTTTCTAATTCCATTGGAGGTAATAACCCAAAAGGATCAATAAAGACTAATCTAATCTAATCTAACATGTTATAGCATGAAATGGTTTGTCGTCCCAGAGCCTTGTCAACCCCAAATCATTAGATCAGCTGCTTGTTGGTCGATCCCTCTCTGCGTGTCAGACTGTCCTTTGTTATTGGATATTCTGTCAGCAAAATCCTTATCTTGTGTGAAAGTCTGCTTCTGAGTAGCTCTACAGGTCTGTCCCTAACTTGTCTCATTCGTCTCTCTGTCTTCTTGTCCTTCTGTTTGTCTATCATGTCCGTCTGCATTGAGTTCTGTCTTTCCGTTTGAATGTCTGTCCCTCTGGTGGCCTGTCTGTCTGCCTGTCTGTCTGTCAGGTAACGTGTACACTGGTACAGTGGATGGGAAGCTGTGGAGGATCGGGCCAGACGACACACTGACCCTGATCACCCAGATGGGCCAGGACATCCCAGAATGTGGTGAGAACGACGTGGGCAACACCTGATCCGGGCTGTGTGTATGTGTGTGTGGGGGTCTGTGTGGGTGTGTCTGTCTGTCTGTCTGTCTGTCTGTCTGTCTGTCTGTCACTCACTCCCCTCACTGTGTGTGTGTGTGTGTGTGTGTGTGTGTGTGTGTGTGTGTGTGTGTGTGTGTCACTCACTCCACCCCCTCACTGTGTGTGTGTGTATGTGTGTGTGTGTGTGTGTGTGTGTGTGTGTGTGTGTGTGTGTGTGTGTGTGTGTGTGTGTGTGTGTGTGTGTGTGTGTGTGTGTGTGTGTGTGTGTGTGTGTGTGTCACTCCCCCCCCCTCCCCCCCTGGCAGGCAGTAGTCCAGACTATGAGCCGGTGTGCGGCCGTCCCCACGGCGTCCGACTGGACCGGCGCGGTCAGCTGATCGTGGCGGACTCGTACCTGGGACTGCACAGCGTGGACCCCCAGACCGGACAGAAGACCCTCCTCCTGGCCAACTCTGAAGGTGTGTGTGTGTGTGTGCGTGTGTGAGGGTGTGAGGGTGTGTGGGTGTGAAGAGGAGTTGAGATCTATTGAACCATCATGTTATTGCGACACTGTGTGTGTGTGTGTGTGTGTGTGTGTGTGTGTGTGTGTGTGTGTGTGTGTGTGTGTGTGTGTGTGTGTGTGTGTGTGTGTGTGTGTGTGTGTGTGTCTCTCTGTGGCCTTCAGGAGCTGAAGGCCGGCCCTTCGCCTTCCTCAACGGTCTGGAGATCTCACCCCAGACCGGCCTCGTCTACTTCACCGACTCCTCCAGTCGCTGGGGGCGTCGCCATGTCAAACTTGAGGTACACACACACACACACACACACACACACACACACACACACACACACACACACACACACACACACACACACACACACACACACACACACACACACACACACACACACACACACACACACACACTCAAGCTCATACACACGCACTCTCACACTCACAAACACACACACTATGAACCTTGGGTAATGTGACAGTATGTAAACAACTTGTCCTTTAAACATTCTCCTGTTGTTTCTGAAGTGTTTCTGTGTGGTTGGGGGAATGGAGCAATGGTCTCCTAATGGTCTCTTATCCATTTATATCCATCTGTGTTGTGTTCGTTGTCCTGGCACCCGGACATTCCCATTCAAATGGAAAGGGACCTTCCACCGATTTGTATATTTTAGTCTCAAATGCAAAAAAGAACGCTTTGAAATCTGTTGGATCAAATCACAAACTCTTCTACATGAATGGTGGCTCCAATAAAGCAGGCGGAAAGAAGAGATCAGAAGGAAATAAGAAAAGACGGGGGGAAAAGAGATAATGATTTGAATGACCAGCTTCAGTTCACCACAAGGTTGTCCCTTTGTTGAGCCCAATCTCACAGACAGAGACGGATTCACCACGAGGAAGGAAGTGTTCTCTCTGCAGGGAGTGGGAGGAGGACAGTACAGGGGGAGGCTTTTATTCTTGTTGCCGGGCAACTTCGTGCCTCACAAATCACTGGGAAGACAAGTTTTTACTGGGGAGAGAAACCATTTATGGGCCATTCTGTACAGACTAGGCTGTAGAAATGTGGCTAGCACATACGTTGGAGGGAGGGAGGGAGGGAGGGAGGGTGGAGGGTTGATGGATGAGTTGCTGGGTGAACTTGAAAACTGGGGGAGTGGCCAGCTGCCAAAATTATACAAAAAATGAATAGATACATTAGGTATAACTAGCTAATTTAGAGGTAGATTCCTTCCTCTCCAATTGTAAGGTGTTAGTATTTGTACCGTCTGACACTGCGGTCATGTCAGTACCCTGACTTCATTATTGTGTGCTTCCTGTAGTTTTTGCATTCTTGCAATACATGTCCCCCTGCCTCCCCTCACACCTGCCATGGGCAATCCACAACTCTGCTCCATTCATGATCACGCTCCATTCGACCAACGATTGAACACCATTGTTTATGGAGGAAAATCTATGTTGGAATGCATACATATAAATTACTTTAGCCTTAAAATAATGGTCGGAAAAAATTGGTCACCCAACGCACAAATTTATCAATTTATTTTGAGCAATCCTATTGGTTCACCAATGATTTGACTCCGTAAACAAAGGTGTTATGGCAGCCTTAACGCGGGGCTGTGTTGGTGCAGGTGATCGAGTTGAACGCCCTGGGTCGCCTGCTGACCTACGACCCTGAGAGTGGGCGGGTGGCGGTGCTGCTGGACTCTCTGTACATGCCCAACGGACTGGCCCTGTCCCCGGACGAGGACTTCCTGCTGCTGGCCGAGACCAGCATCGGACGCATACTCAGGTACACACACACACACACACACACACACACACACACACACACACACACACACACACACACACACACACACACACACACACACATTGATACCCAACCCACACACAAACGCACAAATGCACTCATGCACACACATATGTACATGCACACATTGATACCCATCCTAAGCACACATGCACAAACACACACACACACACACACACACATACTCGCTTGCATTGACGCAGACACACACACAAAGCATAAAAATTAGGGGTGTAACGATTCACCGATACGAATTGTTTACCGGTTGGATTAATAAAGATGCGACTACATGGATACGTGGGCCCCTGAATCGGACCAAGAATCGGTCGATGCGCCGATTTAATCAGTTGATTGAGGCTTAAAGGTCGTATCAGCAATGTTGGGTGATGTCAATTATAAAAAAAAAATTTTTTAGAGCGATCTCATTGGTCGAAAATTTCAAGTTATTTTGAGCAATCTCATGGGTCGAAATATTGGTCAATATTAAAATGTATTGTCCCTGAATCGTACCACATGCGGAGAGATGCACACCCATAATAAAAATGCAAAAATAAATAATAAATAAATAAAAACATCATCATAAGAGGATCATAAGTCATAAAACTACTCCATGTCTTGAAGGTTCTGGCTGAAGGGGCCCAAGGCAGGTACCCAGGAGGTGGTCCTCGACAACATGATCGGTTACCCCGACAACATACGTCTTAGCGCGAGCGGCGACGCCTTCCTGGTCGGCATCACCACGCCCCGCTTCCGGAAGCTCCTCCCCCCGTTCCTGGACGCGATCGCGCCGTACCCGGCGTTGAAGCGCTTCCTCGCTAAGGTGGGTGACTCCTTCCGGTTCCCCGTCACCGTGGTGACTAGTATCATAGGACACGCAACCGCGGTCAGTGCATAGCGCCATATGGGAGATTTAGTCTAATGTAACCAGACTCACTGATGAACCTTCTACAATACATACAGGTCTCCTTGCTTTCATGGGGTTAGCATTTGTATAGATAGCACAATATTAGACACTTTGAAAGGCCAAGATCATCAAATTTGTGGTTCAGCCAAAGATCAACACCAACCGGGATTAAAAAGTATCTTTTGGCTAACGTTAAATAAACACACTTTATAGATTTGAGTGCACTTCTCCATATTGGATTATATTTGTAATATTTTAATGCAAATTTTTGTGATTGGTTGAAATTAACTGAAATCTCCCCGGCGTTGGCACAGGATTGGTTAACCATAGGTTTGGGGGTGTGGTCATAATTTGGGTCAAGAGTACAGCGGGTTATTTTTTAAATTGTTAAGAGGTGTAGGGGAGCTTTTACACACACACACACACATACTCACACTCACACACTCACACACACACACACACACACACACACACACACACACACACACACACACACACACACACACACACACACACACACACACACACACACACACACACACACAGAGAGACACAGAAAGTTGGCCTTCCCTCCTCTCCATCCAGCCTCCCATCAGACCTCCTGTCTCCCCCCCCCACCAGGTGGTGCCTCTGGGCTGGTACAACGTCCTGCTGCCCCGCCACGCCATGGTCCTGGAGCTGGCCCTGGACGGCCGGCTGCAGGGCTCGCACCACGACCCCGACGGCACGGTGACGCGGGCTGTCAGCGACGTCTTCCAGAACCCCCGCGGAGGTCGGACCTACCTGGGCAGCACCGACCAGCCCTACCTGGTGGTGGTGGACGGCTGGCAGAGCTGAGAGAGAGAGACCCCCAGCGCGGAGGACGGGGACGGAGGACCTACCAACGTAAAGGAACCGTATCCTGGGATGAGTTAGAGCGGGCGTAGGACGATTGGGCTGGGATGGACACATCCGGTTTTTAAGGGTGACTTGTGTTTAAACAGGGATTTAGTCTTCTGTTGAGAAAAGTTTCACGTTATCCTGAGACATTTGAGCCTCGAATTGCATGGTACCTCAGCAGCAGTGAATTTACAATTGAAGGATTGTGTTTTAAAAAGAAATCATATATTTTGAACTGTCCATTCACTTGAACAAAGAGACCTGTGAAGAATGACAGCAGTAAGAGAGCAATGTACTATATAATATAGTATAATACAATATACTATGTAACACAGGTCTGAATTACATTTGTTTTTTTAATCGTTGACACTGGACTGCTTTCTCCAAGCTCATAACGCAGAAGCTTTGTAAATATCATTTGAATGTTACCACTAACAAGTCAGTTTAAAACCTGCATGGTGTGCCGGAATTGTAACCCAGTTTTTTTTTTTTTTGCAACATCAGAAACCTTTAAACCCTCCATTCTGATTAACAGCAAAATGATTTTTAATTTACATTTGACCCCTTTTCATGTAAACTATTTATTAACAGTAAATAGATATTTTCTACTAAAGTATTGGCTTGTTTGTTCAGGCATGATTTTCTACAATAGAATGATATCATGCATGTGCCTATGGCTGTATTTCACAGAACGACATGCTACTAAAAATATATTTAATATGTGCTTGTGGCATCACAATTTGGCATCTTTATAACGGAAATAATGTTAATTTGAATAAACAAAGTTATGACCAAGGAATGATTTCAGCCTGCACCAGAATCACAATAAAAAAGTTTAATCATCACCAATATACAAAGTATTTTAACATCTGTACACAGATCTTGAAAATAATTCCCCACAATACTCCAGAAACCCAACCACCATGTTTGTTTTTGACGGTAAAATAGGCCTTCCCTGGTCGTAAAAGAATAGCGCTGTGTAGCTGTTATACAAAAAGTTGACGTAAAAAAATTTCCACACGTTTTAAAAACCATTGATAAAGTGTGATGGATATGACAAATAAAATCTCTTATGACGCATCAACAAATGTGACTTTTGACCGACTTGGGTCGCCAGAAAAATAATTTCCTCTGTGGACAGCATCTGCAGAAATTATTCATGACTTCAAACTAGTTTTCTTTGCGCCGCCCGGACATCCAAAAATACAGAGCCACTCCAGAAAACTACAGAGGTGCGTGTGTGTCTGTAGGTAGGTGTGTGTGTTGGGGTGTGCGTGTAGGCAGGTGTATGTACGTGTGTGTGTTTGTGTTCAGTCCTCCAAGGCGAAGTCGAAGGGCTTGAAGGCATCCCTCAGCGTGGCACTGCACTGCTCCTCCTCCTCCCGCGTCTGCTTGCACTCCTTCCAGTCGGCCCGCGCCGGGATGTTGAGCAGGGCCTCGCTGGCCAGCACCTCCCTGTGACACACACACACACACACACACACACACACTTTAGAGGCCCCTCTGACAAGGGACACTTTGAAATCACAGGGTCTCATATTGGAAAGGGAGACGGTAACATATAAAAATGGGGAAAACTAAAAAGATAAAAAAGCATTGCAATGGATGATTGGATGAACTGCCACGGTTAACTTGCACGCTTGTGTACTTCTTTAAAATCAGAATCATACATTTAAGGTTTTATACAGCACCCAGTGATTTACTTTTACTTTAATTAAAACTTCTATCCTAGTAAGCTGGCTATTGGCGGCCATGTTCACGGCCCTTCGTTTAAAGATCCTCCATCATACCTGCCAAACTGCAGAGGGAAGTGCTTCTGGATACGGTAGTAGAGCTTCTCTCCCGTGTCCAGCTCCACGTAGAAGTACGGTGTCCCCGGTGGGGCAATCTGAGATGAACAAAACATATGTGGAAAAATGTACGTTTCATAAAGGGGCGGGAAATGTCAAAGTCAAAGTAGAAAAAAGTCAGTCAGCTTTTGTCAATTCCCAAATATGTGCAAGACAAATAGAGAAATCGAAATTGCGGTTGTCTCTCGGTTGTCTCTCTATAGTGCAATAAGTACAAAAGGATAAATTAGGTAAAATGAATAAAATAACTAATATTAATAATAAAAAGCCAGTCACAGCCGTTGATCTAATATGGGGTGTTTTAAGTACGATGACTTAACCGGAGCGCCCTATGGGATCGCCTTTGAGGCCTTTTTGATTGACAACCAAGATGGAGGCCACTTACATCACACATCACATTGCTCTGATGGTTTTCTGTCTAACCAATTGCGTCCAACGCCCAAGTTCCAGAAAAATACCCGTTTGCGAATGGGTCTGGCGAAGGCAGCCTCGGGTCGGGGTCGTACCTGCTTGAGGTCCGTGTGTTCGGGGATCTCCATCAGCTCCATCTGCTGCTCCCCGGCCTGGACCATGAAGGCCTCCTTGATGTCCTCAGTGGCACACTTATCCAGAGGCACCGGCACAACCTGCAGAGCCATGGACACCCGGTTGGACTGGAGGACTTACCACCATACGTACTCTTATAGCTCCCAGCTGTTAAGGAAAAATACTTTTTTGTATTTGTTTAGATGCATTATGCTTATTTATTGAGACTAAAGGCTATCAGCAGGTTATATCTATCTATCTATATTTTTTTTATTACATTTTAATTAATTATTAATTAATTATTATTATTATCATTATTAATTGCTTGTACTTAGTTTGTTCTTGATTTGTTTTGTGTGTGCATAATTGTATACGTCAGTGTGTCGTCATACATGCAAATTAATAAATATATTTCTTCCAAAAATTACTATTAACATTTTAATTTTAATAGTAGACGCTGCTCAGTTGCTCATCATATTTGTTGCGTCTTGCATGCAGTAGCACCAACACCCCACTACTAAGTCCTCTCCCATGATCAACGCCCAACCCTTTGGCTCCAGCCCCTCCGCCCGGCTGCCTGCCTGTAGCTGGAGGTGCTGGCTGCGGTAGTTCCTCTCGAAGGAGATGCAGCGCTCGCCCCGGCTCTTGTAGAACTTGTGCAGGGCGGCCTTGTACTTGTCCATCTCCTCCACCACCTCGGAGGCCAGCTCCACCACCGACTGGTAGTGGCCGATGGGCAGCACCAACACGTGGAAGGGGGTCAGGCCGCCCTTGGCCAGCGCCAGGTAACACTGGGGGGGCGGGGAGCAGAATACGGGAGGGGGAAGGGTTAACGCACGGGTAAGGGCACGGCCTGCTGCAAGGATCTCTACCGGTCACCCTGACACATCGGAGGCTGAGGGAACTTTTGTGATACAATAGTCTGATTACAACTTTGATTCTTGGAAATAAAGAGATGTACTGATTGGCCGCTGAGGCCCGCATTTCAGATTTCTAACATATATCAGTTATTAATCATTTAAATCACCATCGACCGGCATTGATAACATACGTCAACCGGGTCATTTTAAGCTACGAGCTTGTTGAAAAGTTACACACATCGACTTAATATGGTTAAAATAAGTGGCTATTTAAAAAAATGAGCGGCTGAAAATCAGTAGATAATGCAGAATAGGATAGGATAGGATAGGATATATTTATTTGTCATTGGACAGAAGTACAACGAAATTCAGTGCACTCACGTACTGGTCTCATTTAAAAAGGTAACATAATAAATAATAAATAAATAAAGAAAATACATTCAACATTTCGTCCACTCACTACATTCATGTCGTCATACACTATACCGTTAACTTAGTGCCATTGTATGCCTAAAAAATAGTAAAAAAAATAGTATGCCTTAAGGTCGGCCATGGTGCTTTGCTGGTTGTTTAGTCAGAGGGAGAGGAACCACCACTCACGTGCGTGCCGATGCTGATGACCAGGTGCTTCTCCACCTGAGGACTGGCCAGACAGAACCAGCACGGACCGGTGGGCTGGGCTGGAGAGAGAGGAGAGACTCAACACACTGGGACCGGCTGGGGGACTGGGAGAGGGGCTGGGAGAGGGACTGGGAGAGGGGCTGGGAGAGGGACTGGGAGAGGGACTGGGAGAGGGACTGGGAGAGGGACTGGGAGAGGGGCAGGGAGAGGGACTGGGAGAGGGACTGGGAGAGGGGCAGGGAGAGGGACTGGGAGAGGGACTGGGAGAGGGACTGGGAGAGGGGCTGGGAGAGGGGCTGGGAGAGGGGCTGGGAGAGGGACTGGGAGAGGGACTGGGAGAGGGACTGGGAGAGGGACTGGGAGAGGGACTGGGAGAGACAGCAGTTTCAACACTGGATAGAGCGTGAAGTTTCTGATGGGGATGACGTCAAACCATCCGTGTGGTCGGTTTAAAGCTGTGCATTTCTTTGTAATCAAACTACCTGAATAACCTTCCTTTTTACATATCGCAGTTAGAATCGTGACTTTTAGGGAGGCTCAGAGTTTTGAGCTTCTAGGGGTTAAACTCCTTTTCAGAAAAACATTTATGTAACCGTTGATATCTCAGCAAACCATTCAGAAAACTCAAAAACCTTGAATTCCCTAGAGAGACCCCACGGGAGACTATTACTTCCGTATCATAGCAACGGAGAGACGTGGGCGTGGCCGGACTCACGTGGTCTGCGGGGCTGCCTGGGCTGCCCGTCCGCGTCGCCCGGCCCCCCCTGGCCCCGCCTCTCCCCGTCCCAGGGGGGGCGGTCCCCCTCGTCGGAGGGCCGCTTCCTGCCCTGGCCCCGCCCCCCGCCACGCCCCCCGCCACGCCCCCCTCTGCTCAGGTCGAAGAAGAACTGGGCGGCGGGCTCCTTGAGGGGAAGACGAGGGGAAACATTAGACCTTCTGCTACCAGGACGACATGAGAGGGTAACAGAGTCACACCGGAGGGGCGGTGCTAAGCACGTGTGATTGGCTCTCTAAATATTCATGAGAGCCAATCAGAAACAGCAACGCAGCAACCTCCCTTTCGACAGAGATGGTGCTTGATGGTGACGATTGATGTTTTCAAGAAGTGATTTTTATGCATTAGAAAAAATACATTGGTAACTAATTAAAAAAAACAATAATAATCATGAGCACTCAGAAACACGACTCAACCCTAATTTGTTTGTCTGCAACAAAGAAACTTTATCTTTATCTACACCTCAACTTCCCAATCGGAAATCCTGAAATGAAAAGCCAAGCACTTATCCGATTTATATGTACATACAAACATACGTGCGCACACACACACACACACACACACACACACACACACCTCTTCCTCAGCGGGGTCGAGGCCCGTCTTGCCACGCTGCAGCTTCTCCTTCCCGCTGCGCCGGTAGGGGTTCTCCGTCACGTCCTGCGGCTGCTTGACCAGCTCCGACGGCTCCATGCTCTTCATGGGGACGATGTTGAAGGCGTACAGGTACTGGAGGCACCGGGGAGAGACGCAACGTTGATGCATAGAGAGGCCTATACCGTCAAAGAGCACCACCAGCAATTACATATCTTTATTTTAAATAAAAAGGCGTTTTTGGTACTAGTCCCGGTTACAAAAGATACATTGTTCTCAACTGTATGTTATATGTATTTGTTTTTTATGATTTTTATTTGTTTATTTTACGATGTGTATTGGATGTGTTGACTAGTGTTTGCAAACCACATTGGGGGACAATAAAGACTATCCTATTCTACTTTTCAAAAATCCCCTTCCTTTCCAAGGAACCCAGATTTGACAAAGAAATAGTGTGGTTGTGATTTGGTTGAAGGAGACTCCTTTGAAGGAGACTTCCTGGAGGTGTCCTTCTCTCACCTTCTTCTTGGCGGGGTTGCTGACGGACGCCAGGGCGATGAAGCGGCTCACATGCTGCGCATTCTCCTGCAGGACCATGTGGTTCCTGAGAACACACACACACACACACACACACACACACACACACACACACACACACACACACACACACACACACACACACACACACACACACACACACACACACACACACACACACACACACACACACACACACACCTTGTTGAGGACATACCAGAGAACCCGTCATCCCAGGAGAGAGAGGGCTTGGGAAGTCTTTCATAGTGAGACCTGCCTACCTGTAGGGAAGTCTTTCATAGTGAGCGCCCTCTACTGCCGCAAAGTGGTAGCGCGGCTTCAGCTTGTCAGCCAGGTTGGCGACAGACGCCGTGCCACAGCACTTGGTGTTCACTTCCTGGTGAACCAAATTAAAATGCATTACAGAGAATAGGAGATAGTACGCAGTAGAGTGGTTGGGACGATTCCTCATCACAACAACAACCAACTAAAACACACATTTTCTAAATGATGCAGTTGATACTAATGAACACCTTTAAATCGACAATATGTGAGGTATGTGAATGTAGTTAGCTCTGCCAAAGTGAGAGCAAAAGTAAAGTAGACAAGATTATCCTCCGGCCAGGAGTCAAACTTAAAGAATACATACATCAGGTATTTGGTGAAATTGTATTAATGGGATTGTAGCCCCCAGCATGGACTACAGATGTATCTACACATCAATCTACTAGAAATATGTAATCGCAAATCTTGCGCACACTGTCAATTTAATAGTGACTGACAGCCAGAGAATGCATTGTCGGGCTCAAATGAATAAAAATAAGAACTACGAGCAGAAGGCCTCACCGGGTTGTTTCCAAACTGCCACACCCCGCGGGGCCACTGCGACGTCAGCAGTATGTCCACGCCCCGGAACTTGGAGTTGTTGACCAGCGGGGCCACCAGGGCCAGCAGGTCTTTGGGCGTGAAGCAGTGGGCAGGGGCCGGCTCCTGCAGGGCCTCGCGCCCGCTGACGTAGGCGATCTGGAGGCCGGACGCCCCCGTGAACACGCCGCGGCGCCCTGAGGGGGATGGCATGCACGCGCATAGACAATCATCATCATCATCATCATCGTCGTCGTCGACACACAGAATGGTTACTCAAAAATATTTTGTTCTGTTCAAGGAAAAAACGTTTCAATGGGATATGTGCTTCATGTTCAGCTTAACCGACCAAACGGATATGGCTGTGCCGAATTGAAGTGGTTCATATGAATCAATCTGAAGTAACCTTGCACATCTTAAATTGTTTTTATATATTTGTAAAAAAACATACATATTTATGTAAATGTGAGCATTGACCCTTCAATATCACACTAGAATCTCCAATTAATTCTTATTTGTTCTGAGATATAACAACAAAGTGAGAAAGCATTAGACCCAGTAGTAACACTGCCGCTCCCCATCACCTCTCACCCAGGTAGGTGATGTTTTCAGCCAGCTCACAGCCATCTGCGCTGGGGAAGTACTTCACCGTCGCCTGGCTGGCTGCTCCCAGGACGCATGTGTGAATAGGAGCTGAAGAAGATCACAATAAAAAACAAAGGAAACATGGTGCATTAATTTAGGACATTTGAAAAGGGGCAAATTATTTTGTAAGTAGCTTCCGGTTATCTTGTGATAAGGAAAAGTCTGGACACAATTTACACAATATTCACTTTGTCTTTTAGTAAGAAGTCTATGTATAGTATTCTAATTGCACACCTTTCTTGGCTCCTGTTTTGTATTCTTGCCACTCTGCCTCTGACTCCTCGGTCTTTCCAAAGAAATCTCCCACACACAGCAGCAGCTGCAAACCCACGGCACAATCTTGAGCTCAGTCCCTCGCCCAACCACCTCACACACAAGCCAGAATGATTTCCTACAGGTTCATTCTTTATGCTGGGGACCCTAGAATAACGAGGGGCCCCACTGCTTTTGGCCAGAAGTAAATCATCCTAATTTAGTTTTGGAAGCATTTTGGATTGGTTTGTCTCAGGGTTGTTTCCTGTGTCCTGTGTAATCCTGAATTTAGCTGAATCGGGTTTCATCTATTTCATGATCTCGGATGTATTATGTACATCATGTACTAGATCAACTCGTGTTTGTGACATTTCTCTGACCAAGGGACGTTTGAGGCGCAATAACAATGTGTAACGGTAAAATACATGTTACTAGGTCCATTACAAGTCAGACTGTCTTACATCAAACTGTCCACTCTTCTTTTGGATTGTCCGTACTCGGTTGAACAAATCGTTAAATTTGCCTTGGACATCCCCACACGTCAGGCTGAAGGCAGAAACACAGAAAACCCGGTTTGCACACATGTCCATGATGGAGATTCGGTTCCTTTTAAAATAATAATGGACGTTTAATTTACAAATGTACGATATAGATCAAAATAATGACCTATATCGTGGAAATCTTAATGTAGCCGCCAATAGAGCATTATGAAGATTTCCACAATCATTTCTTGTCGAGACTTTGGGTGAACAATTGAAGACAATAAACACAGACCCGAGAGAGATTGTTGCCCATATGTACAAATGCATTTAAAGATATAAATGTGTTGTGGACAATACTTACACTCTTAAAGTTTGATCTCCCATGTTGCAAAATTAGAACAGTTTTTGGAAATTCGCAGCCAGTACGGCAGTCATACTCGTCCCCTATATTACATGTGGAACTATTTTCACAGTTTTGATATATACGCCACAACAAACCAACCATTGTGATAAATATCAGCAACATGTTATTATGAAAAAAGGAACCTTCTTGACTCAGTGGATTTATTATCTCGATGGTTTAAGTTGACAAAATGACGCACAGAAAAGACATTGAATGAGGTTTCTACCCGGGCACCTTAAGCGAGGTACATATGGTTGCCAGGTTAAAATGTTAAAATTAGCAATATATGTTATATGTTTTCTTTAACGTATGCATCTATCCCTACTGGGTGTAAAAAAAGCCTAAGTATTTCCATGCAATTAATAAGTTGTGCTTGAATTGGTTGATTATGTTCCTGAAAGAAATGCTGCAACCGTATGCATTGTTTAAGGGTGATTGCAGGATGATTCACCACATCACATTACCACGTTGTTTATCATCTTAATTTAAAAAAAAATAGGATGCAAACGACATGTGTGTCAAGGGTACACACATAAATAGAAGCATAAAACAATTAAATATTGATAATAAGAAGAAAAATCGATAATTGTTTTATCTTATCATGCTCGTACCCTACTTATCTGGCAACCCCGTGGCCTTCAGACGGCCGAGCCTCCATCCTGGCATTTGCCTTCATCCTGGTCCCCTCGAAGTCCCCGGACCAAAAACAGGAAGTAAGTAGCCAAATCAAAACTAAAATCCACTTTCTGTTTGGGATCTGAAGCAGAGCAGCTTTATACATACGCTCGGTTCGGAAGAACTGACTACCAAACCGCAGATATGTCGACATGATCAATAGCGCACAATCGCCATAAGCATCACCTTGTGCAATAACATGGCGTCGCTGTTTTCATTTCGTCTTCTTTCATTTAGCCGGCTGGCTACTTGGATGACAATTGTTATAGTGGTATAGCAGTATTTACATTTGGACGTGATACATCTAGATTAATACACGATTTTGCGGCCGAATGGCAATGGCAAAAAAACACGATGTTGATGTTTTAGACCTACATAAAGTTACAATCTAGTATTTCACTTCCATCCACAGCAATCCATTCAATAACTGCTCTAGTATTGGTTGCATATTTTCTACTCGGAATAACACCCTTTTTAAAGATATTAAAAAGCTTAAATCGCCCTCCTTTTCATCTGAAATATCCATTTCAAACTAAGTCTGCTCTTAATAATTGATTGCAAACACAAAAAATATTAACTTCTATGAAGGTGGCAAAGTACTGTTTCAGGTTTGCAAGGTACAAGTTATACAATCATTATGTTTATGATCATCATTGAAGGTATTATTCACCCTTCCAGTAAAACAAAACAGACCAAAACAAACAGCCACTCACATTAGTTTGATATTAGGGGTGTCAATATTATTTTATAAATGAGCTTACAATTGCAATTATCATATGCTTAACCACAATCCTATCTCTGGGATAGGATTGTGGATCAGTGGATCAGTGTCTAGCTCATCTAACATATTGGTAAAAAAAAAAAAATCCCCATCTCATTCTTAAAGTGGACCCAGTGTCATCAGTTTATGATGATGTCATCACTTAGATTTATCTTCTCTGTTGCTAGGTAAACTATGAGCGCGGAGGCAGAGGAAATAACGCTACAGACGGTCAACTCTGTCACGCTGACCCGGGACATCGATGGGAGCCTCATACTGCACTGCCCTCCTAATGGTGACACACACACACACACACACACACACACACACACACACACACACACACACACACACACACACACACACACACACACATTTTTCGTAGCTTTTCTTAGAATCAGTTGAACATATATTCATATTAATTGATTTGCTATTATATTAATTTGTTGGACAGTAAATACAAAATACAATATAATAGTAATGATGACAGTTATATTGGAATGATTGTATTTGCTATCGTCATTTCGGCTCTGTGGAAATAATGTGTGTCTGTGTGTGTAGACGAGGCTTCTGAGCCTCTTCAGAAGAAGATCCGCCTGACCACAGACGAGCAGGAGGACTCGGAGGAAGCACAGTTCACAGTGGTCCACCAACCTCGTGAGAAACACACTATCTTTCATAACCCACGAATCGAGGGATTCGTACAGATGTTCACATCGCTAGAAAAGTAATTTGATCGTGCTTTACATATTATAAGAATCAGCTTGATAGGGGCTTTCAACTGGAAAATGTCCATTGATCTGGTTTTCACATAAAGGTAACATAAAGGTAAAAGTAAAGGTATTAACTCTCAGCAGCTGTTTAATTATGTTTTTTTAGGGAAGACGCCCTTATCATTCCTTGTATAAAGGAATGAATAGGTTTAATGGGCTCTACTGTAATCAATATTGTGAGGACTTGAGGTTGAGGACTAAAGCCTGATATAATATGCCTGAATAATTATAGAGATGTATTTCCAATTTGCTGAGAATAAATCCAATAACATCAGTCTGTCTATCTGTCTGGCTCTGTCCCTCGGTCCTCCATCCCCAAGTGTCAGAGAATGACGAGAGCTTTGAGTTGACCATGACCGCCACGGCGGACAGTGACCTCACGGAGGGGAGTGTAGCGCAGATTCAGGTACGTGGAAGCCAAGCAGCTAGGCTGAGTAGCTTTTTTTTTATTTGTCCCAAATAAAAAACGAAGGTAGCTTTAAATGTATTAGTGGAATTTTGTCTCTTAATTGTGTGTGTGTGTGTGTGTGTGTGTGTGTGTGTGTGTGTGTGTGTGTGTGTGTGTGTGTGTGTGTGTGTGTGTGTGTGTGTGTGTGTGTGTGTGTGTGTGTGTGTGTGTGTGTGTGTGTGTGTAGATCCTGCAGGTGGAAGCAGAGTCCCTGCCTTCTCAGGAGAAGACCAGCGATGACGTGTCGCCCGTCAGCCAGGCCTGGTTCACCACTAAGGAGGACAAAGACACGCTGGCCAATAAAGGTACACACACACACAAATACACACAGTGTGTCTTACTAGAGTGGTAGCATTGTACTGTGGTTTGATCCCTGATATCACCAGCCTACTCTTACTTGCTTTGCTCCTCAATGACATTATGTAAGATCCACTGTAAGTCACTTTGGATACCAGGGTCTAAAAATTATGGTCTAAATTACTTTGAATTAGTAAGAATGACCATCTGTTTTTTATTTATTTTTTAATGTGTATATATATAATTTTTTTTCTAGTCCCTTCGTTTCGAAATAGACGAGACAGATCTGCAGGGTGGGTTCTTTTAAAGACGGATGAACCGTCGGTAGAAGAAACTCAATGTGTGTTTTGCGTTGTGTAGGCCACACGTGGAAGCAGGGCATGTGGTCCAAGGAGGAGGTTGAAATCCTCATGAGCAACATCGCGCGCTACGTGAAGGTAGGCCGGGCGTTCTGAGGACCCAACATTGGGAGGTTTGGGAATAAAAGACGGCGGCCTCATGTCTTCTTCAAGGAAAAAATTATTTCATTAGCCGTGGATATACATTTGATAAAGTAAAGTATTGTTTTTCTTTATGAAAAATGTTCTAAGTAATCCTATTATTGTGATGTTTGGCCATGTAATTGACCTCTCTGTCTTTAGTTTTTAATTGTTTCTATACCACCAAAGAACCGGAATTACGTATTTCATCAATCGATTATTTAACCCAGTCTTGTCAATCCTACCAAATAATAATGTTATTGTCATTAATCAAGGTGTGTGTGTGTGTGTCTGTGCGTGTGTGCGTGCGTGCGTGCGCGTCACAGAACCGTGGTATGGAGGACCCGGCGGAGATCATCTTTGAGATGTCCAAGGAGGAGCGGAAGGACTTCTACCGCAGCGTGGCCTGGGGGCTGAACCGGCCGCTGTTCGCCGTGTACCGCCGCGTGCTGCGCATGTACGACAACAGCAACCACGTGGGCAAGTAAGTGTTCGGCGCTCGGAGCGGCGGGGGCTTCGGCGTGCGCGGTTTGCCGGGTGTTTGAGTCAGAGAAGCTGGGGTCAGGATGACAGAAATACCTAGAAACTGGGAGCGCCCCGGTGACTCACCGGGTAGAGCGCAGAACACTAAGGCCCATCCTGAACGCAGCGACCCGGGGCTGAATCCTAACCGTGGACCTCTGCTTCATGTCCTCCCCTCTATCTCCCATACCGTCCTCTCTTTGTCATTCTATAGTAAAGCATAAAAATAAATCAAAGACTTAAAAACAAAGACATACCTAGAAAGTGTGGCTGTGTTCATTTGCATCTCCGACAGTTGGACAGTTGGTCCATTTAGTCTGTGCCCCGTTGCTACTGAAGTACAGGAGATCTAACGGCTGCACTTTCTTTCCCCTCCTTTCTTCCGGAAGGTACACCCATGGAGAGATCGAGAAACTAAAAACGTGAGTGGCGGCTTTTATATCTCTGCTTTAATACCAAATGTCAGATACGAAATATGTGTTTATTGTCTGTCTGTGTGTGTGTGTGTGTGTGTGTGTGTGTGTGTGTGTGTGTCTGTGTCTGTGTCTGTGTCTGTGTCTGTGTCTGTCCGTGTCCCAGGCTGAGGAAGAAGCACGGTAACGACTGGGCCACCATCGGGGCGGTACTGGGCCGCAGCGCCTCGTCTGTCAAGGACCGCTGTCGGCTGATGAAGGACACCTGCAACACGGGTACTCACTCACTCACTCTCTCACTCATATCCTCACCAACTGGGTGTGGGTACACACTAGGGCTGTTCGATTATGGAAAGAAAATCATAATCACGATTATTTTGGTCAATTTTGAAATCACGATTATTCAAACAATAATCTCTTGGTTTGAAAACAAGATGCATTTATTCAGCATTTCTCTCCAAAATAAACAATTTGTAACTGACAACTTGAATTGTCCCCTTCAAAAATTACTCAAAATGTAGAAAACGGTCCAATCGAAAATACTGTACAAAATTGTATCCAGCTGTTCTATTTCTCACATTTTATGAATAAAACAAATACAATTGAAAAAATCATATATACCGTATATATATATATCTATATATATATATCTATCCAGGCAAGTGGAGCGAGGAGGAGGAGCGGCGGCTGGCCGAGGTGGTGTACGAGATGGCCGGGGTGTCGCCGGGCGTGGCCGTCACCGGGGGCGTGTCCTGGGCCTCGGTGGCGGAGAGGGTGCGCTCGCGCTCGGAGAAGCAGTGCCGCTCCAAGTGGCTCAACTACCTCAACTGGAAGCACAGCGGGGGCACCGAGTGGACCAAGGAGGACGACCTGGGCCTGGTGCGCAGGTACGGGGGGGGGGGGGGGATGCATGACTAAGTGGGGGTTTTGGGGCACACCTGGGGGGTAGGGGGGGTTCACACGTGGGAAGATGCACCGAATTCAAGTTCATTTTATGTGTCCGATTAAACATGCTGTGTGTGTGTGTGTGTGTGTGTGTGTGTGTGTGTGTGTGTGTGTGTGTGTGTGTGTGTGTGTGTGTGTGTGTGTGTGTGTGTGTGTGTGTGTGTGTGTGTGTGTGTGTGTGTGTGTGTGTGTGTGTGTGTGTGTGGCTCCCCTCCAGGATCATGGAGATGCAGGTGGAGGAGGAGAACGAGCTGCGGTGGGAGGAGCTAGCCGGGGGCTGGAGCAGCGTGCGCTCGCCTCAGTGGCTGCGCTCCAAGTGGTGGAACATCAAGAGACAAGTGTCCAATCACAAGGAGATCCCCTTCAGCCGTAAGACCGCCAGCAGCCAATCGCAATGTACCAAACATTGATGTTTGGTACAAAAAACGTTTCTATTCTGAGCTGTCCTTATAATTAACCGTGACTTGGAGATAAACTGCTAACTTTGTTTCACATTGATTTGATGGTTTGAGTGTCTGTGTTTATGTGTGTGTGTCAATAACGCCATATGGGAAAGGGAATCTGGTTTCATTCTCTTCCTTCTGTCTCTCTCTGTGTCTCCCCCCCCAGTCCTACTGGAAGTCCTGCAGGACCTGATGGAGTCCTCCCAGGCCAACGCCGGCACGGGGAGTCCCGCCTCCTCGGCCGCGCTGCGAGTGGCGCGATTGGACGAGAGCGGCGGCGCCGTCGGCGGGGACGACGGGGCGTCAGCGAGCTCGGTGGCAGCGCTGCAGATCCCGGTCCAGATCCCCCTACAGATCACACACCTCGGTGGGTCCGCGTCGCACGCTCCGAAACGTCAAAAGGCGACACTAGCCACCACCAGGTGTGAGTGTGGTTAGCCGGTACGAGCCGTTTTGAAAACGGGCCTCTTCTGACATCACAGATGGGCGTGTCCACCTGTGTGACGGATAGATGAGCCAGATTTGCTACAGTCCACTGGGTGGGCTGGTAGACTGATGTATCCAGCACACATCTAGGTGGACACGCCCTCTTGTGATGTCATAAGAGGCAGATTTTCAAAACTGCTTGTAACGGCTAATCACACTCGCACCTGGCGGTATAATATGTCACCCTTATTGAGCTATTTATATTCATAAGCTCAATTGCTGTTAATGTGGTCGTTATTAAACCAGAAAAATGTGTTAGGGCGAGTGAAAGCTTGTAGTGGTTTTATTTTTGCTGTTTCCTTGAAGAACTGGAACTGAAACCAGTTTCAACATCTTCTAAATGGCTAAACGTAAAAACAGTGTTAAGCAGATCCACTGAACAGAATGAACGAATCGTTCTGAATGACATTATTTACCTGCCTGTCAGAGATACCCCTACTTCTTAGTCATAACCCCCTCCCCCCCCCCCCCCATCCCCTCAGACGGCTCTGCTGCCCCCGGCGACGGAGACACCATCACCCTGAACACCGGAGCCCTGCAGACCTTCGAGATCCTACCGGTGAACACGTGCACACACACACGCAAACGCACACACTTTACAGTTGCATAGTGCAGGTTTCACTGTGGTCTACGGGAAACGATGAAACTCCTCATTATTAATTCACAGCCCAAGTGGTGGTGGATGACCCAACACAGTGAGATGCTGATATTAGGTTCTCTCTATCTCCCTCACGGCATGGAAAATGCCTTCAACCTGCCCAAACACAAACGTAAAATGGATAAATAAAAAATATAAAAATATTATATACAAACATAAAATATAGTTAAACGCCGTTATATAAATATATATATATATATATATATATATATATATATATATATATATATATATATATATATATATATATATATATATATATATATATATATATAGTGAAAAAGAACATTCATAATTGATTATCATTATTAATGAATGAATCTCTCTCTTTTTCTCCCTTTAGTCGTTTCACCTGCAGCCCACCGGCACGCCCGGGACCTACTACCTCCAGACCACGTCCAATCAGGGCCTCAGTCTGTCCACCAGTCAGGGCCTGCCTCTCGGCCTGGGCAGCAACAGCACCGTCACCCTGACGACAAGCTCCTCGCCCTCCTCGCCTGAGCACCAGATCATCCTACACAGCCTGTCCGTAAGTGTCTGTCTGTCTGTCTGTCTGTCTGTCTGTCTGTCTGTCTGTCTGTCATGAACTTTTTATTTCGTCGCAGGCGGAGGGCCTCTGCTCCAGTGACGGGGTCATCATCCAGACGGTGACCTCTGACGCCTCCTCCTCGGATCCCCTCGGCCAATCACAGCTGATTGTGGAGACGGCGGGACAGGAACAGGGGGTGGGGCTAGAGGCCTCCAGCCTCCTCGTTGGTGAGGAGTGTGTTTCATCGGAGGCTCAGCCAATGACAGACGGCTTTGCTGACAAGGTAGCGACTATGATTGGCTGTTTTTCTACCACTATACGTTAACTTCGAACCTTGAACAATAAGTCCTTTCAAAGGAATCGGATCAAAATAACATTCATCGTATTTATAGATAATGTATTGTATTGGTGGAGAATATTTGTGGCAATGTCTGCTTCAGGTCCTGAGCTCCACTTCTGTTGAGGAGACCTCTGCCCTTGCCCCCGGCAGCACTGTGCTGATTGTCTCTGCACCCATCAGCAGCACACTGACAGGTAAAACACACAAGCACAGACACACGTGTACAACCGCACACACGCACTAACACATACACGCCAGTGTCAGGCTGAGGACCGCTTGGCTGTCGCCCGGTTGAACATGAGATCATCCTTGGACCTGCTGGTTTAAGACGCATCAAAAGTAGAACGTCAATTTCCATAAAGCCAGTTATGGAAACCACTAATGCAATATCTTATCAAACTAACTGCAATATTGTGATGGTATCCTTTACCTCCAACACAAACACTGTTCTTGTTCACTTCATGCACTCGCTCGCTCGCTTCTTCACTAAATTTTTGTTTCCGGGCTTTTCTCCCGTCGTCAGATCCGATCCTGGAGAACCAGGAAGGATCAGACTGAGTGGCGTGGCGGGGGTGGACACCCCCGTTCCGCTGACACCTCAACACCAGACCTGACTGAAGACGAGAGGTTGTCCCCCCCCACAAACAAAAGAAACTCAGGAGTCATCCGAATTCACTACATTTCCTTTCTACTATTTCATTTGTTTTTTTTTCCCCAGCATAGCAAAGTAACCAAGCTTCACAACTGAAACCCCATTGGGAAGCAATGTTATTGCTAGCACCTGATAAACACTTGCCATGTCGCTAAATCAGGTCACCAGTAGCCCTAACCCTGTCTGCATACGTATTTATAGCTTTAAGTTAACGCCAACCATTTAACGATTCTTCCTTTCTCTTTTTCATTATTTCTATGACGTTGCAAAAACATACAACTTTTATTAGCGTTGATAGACTCTGGTGCTAATAGCGTACTATTTTGCTTAAGGTATTGAGTAATCCGTTCAATTGGAAATGTTGTTTACATTGATTGACATGGACTTGGACGTGTGTTTTTTTTGACGATTAATGTTATTCTTAATCTAAGACTGCATTTCGACGAAGGTGTTCATATAGTGTTGCTTATGGAATTATTCCATTTATAATCCCCCTTTTCATGTTTCTAGTCTGAAAACTTTAGTTCAGGTTGGTTAAGGGTTATTTTTGTCTTCATACATGTCTCTGAATATAAATACTTTTGGAATAATCTGGATTCAGGGTTTAAACGTCAAGTGTTGTCTCAATCCTGCTATATTCATCAGAACCTTGCAGTCCATGTTATTAACGTATTCTGAATAAGGGCAGGACGCTAATGTGATCATGAATTGAATATCCATCAAGAATCCACTTTACTCAATCCAACTGAGGGACATGAAGTATATAGCAATTTTAGGCAGACTGTTTTGACCATTTTAGGGTTAAAAAGTGTCATGTAATCAATTGAGACATCATGATAAGGTCTTGATTTATGACCCAGTCTTAAATTGACACAGGGAGTAGAAACATTCCATGACAGTTGGGTAAGAACAAATTAAAAGGTTGCTGGTTCAACACCACCAACTGTTGAAGTTCCTATGAGTGAGTTAAAATCATTATGTATTTATGTATGTCCCTCTGTGTGTGTGTGTGTGTGTAATATATAAATAGTAAAAAAAAAAAAAAAATGCATAGGATTTTTTTACATGGTCCCTAAACAGGCATGTGCCTAGAAGCTAGTGGTTTGTCTAGGTTAGTTCTTGTTGCATTACGAAACAAGTGATTTATCACCTTCGACCTAACCCCACAAGTGTATGGCTGATGAACTTTCATAGCTAGCGGTGAGGACTAGATAGTAAGTGTTACAGAACAAATTTACTTTTTAATTTTTTTGGACACATGTATTTGACGTATTTCTAATGGGATGAAACAACAAATATTGGGGAAATGTGGAAGTGTTTGGAATTTGTGTATGGAATTGTTTGGCAGGTACACCAGCAGGATGTACAATACAACAATACATTGATGGAAACCTGAGAACTGTAATACAAAACTGGGAATAAGTGATAATTCAACAAGCTCAATTTTAAGGCTGAGAAGAAAAGATTTGGTAACTGGAGATCAGAAATAATGTGGTATATAAAATACACTATGGGGACAACTTGGTCAACTTTCAAAAATATATATTCTGGCAAACATACAAGCATAGCATTACACCCTTTTTGTTACTATAAAAAAATGTTTTCAGAATACAAATGTCCTTAAAAATAACTTCTTAACTAAGCTCCAATGCTGACAAACCTATTGCCACTGACCAAAAGACCACATTTGGTTCAGAAAACATTGGCTCCTATCATTAATGCATTACCATATCAAACCACTACAGGTCATCCTAACCCTTTTTTTTTTTTTTAAACAGCCAGTGGTCATTTGAGTTGCTTGTGCACGTGCAGACTCAAGGAACATTTGCTGCAAGTTAGTCTCGCACCTAGGTGTCAACACCAGAGAGGAAAACATTGGCAGAAAAACAAGTCCATGTGAAACTGTTTTGTATAATAAAGAATGAGTTTTATTGTGTCACTTCGTTGAGGTCTTGTGCTTCCTACATGGAATATTATCTTACAATATTTAGAAGACCAAAAAGTGTTGAGTTATAAACACAGGGTACAGGAGTCTTAATTCCATAAAATGTCGAGTAGAAAGCAGCAAATGGTTTCTGACAATCCCTAGGTCGTTGTGTCTTCTGATGGTTCCCCATTTGAATCAAACTTAAGATTGGCCACTGATGGCCTTGTGGCAGAACGTTTATCACTGAACAGAACATTGGTGAGAATAACATGCTGATTTGGTCCTAGACTTATAAAGTCAACTTGTGATAAAACATGTACGGTTAGCACAGAATTTGCAAAGATTTTTGCAAAGGAAACATTGACATGATTAAATTATATATTTGCTATGGTGCTCTTCAGGGCTGTTAATTTCAAATCATAGGTAGCATTCACGCTCTTCATATTCAAATTTCCTCAAACAAATCCATCTTTATTTTGGCTTTACTAGTTGGTAGGTAAAGGTTACCACTTGCCTAAGAACAAATTATTTTGGTCAGGGTTTCCACAGTGTTCAAATTAGTGTATTGAAATGCAAAAGTAGAAATTCTAATTGAAGTACTTCCGAAAAACAAATTAACATTTGCATTGATTTGAAGCATTACAACATGAAGGTGTATCATGACGTCCAGGTGTGCTTTGGCTAACCAAGGCACACATCATAGCTGTGTCCTTTCAGCATATCTTTCATATTCAGGTAGACTATCTTAAGAAACAAAGCGAGAGTCTGGGTTATTCCTAAGCACCCAACTGTCCACTGCTCCGAATAAATGCTGTGGGACTACATTTATTAATATTTTAATATCAAGAATGTGACTAGGAGCAATACAGCCACATACACAAAGAGAAATATGGCAATATATATATATATATATATATATATATATATATATATATATATATATATATGTATATCAAGTGAAGTGCAAAAATAGATTGATCTGATCATGGAGATCGCAAAATATGGAGCAGAGCTCTGTAATCGATCCTTCAAGACCCTGTGAAATGCAGCTTTACTTAAAGATGACTGGGATGGGATGTGTATGGGTTCCTTTACTTCATAATGATCATTGGTGCTACAGTGTGCACAGATGCAGTGCTTTGGCCTGAGTGAGAGAAGGTTATAAAGAGCTTGGGGGTGGACATGCACGCTCATATGGCTAAAATAACATAGGTGTTGGGCACAGCTTCCGTTTGGTGCAAGCATTGGCAGCCAACGTAATATGGCATGTGCACCATTGGAAAGATTGATTAGATACATTTATGATTATGGGACAGGAATAAGAAAACATTATGTAGAATGTACCCTGTTTCTTATCTGTTGCAATGGGAAGAACAGACGGCCTCCATGTAAAATTAGAAATGAGAACCGGAAGACTATATGTCTATCTTTAGCTAGTGTGCTATAACAGTACCAAAGAAATACTCCTTCACAGAGTAGTTGGACGTGTGCATAGTCATCATTTGGGGGATGAGCCATTGTGGTTTAGGGATCACAATTAAGTCTGCCAATGGGATTTACGTGGCACCGGCGATGCCTCTAGAGTCTGAAAGTCATCAATGTTGACTGGATCAAGCAATACTCGACCCAGCCTTCTCAAGAGTCACCATGATCTTTAACGTGTGTCATTGTTGTAAACAGGGCTACATCTAAAACTGATGTAGACTTATATACTACACCCGCAACGGTCCCCTGGTGTAATTATGAAAGATCCTTGAAGTGCACATGATCAAGAGTCACGTGAGCTACTGTCCGCAAGTGTACTGGCCGGTACACACACACACACACTCACTCACTCGCGCGTGCGTGGTGGTCGCGGTGTGTGCAACGCATTTAAGGCAGTGTTCCTCTCGAGTGGTCTCACCAAGTCCTTTGCTTCATTTCTTTTCAGTTTCCCTCTGGAAAAATGGAATTGGTCATTTGGAACCGCCGGGTTCCTCAGAATGCAGAGGGGGTCTCTTATCCTTTGGTTCCATTGGTAGACATCACGGTTAACGTTGGAGACCTTCCACCAAGTAAAACCACCTGAATGTTCTACCCTTCACCCATCCATTGCTTTGACCCCCTTATTGCTGCGTGTGCGTGCCCGCCCATCTGTGGGGTCCATGGGTCCCACTTAAGAGCCACACCTACGTGACCCCGTGGAAGTAGAGGTTGGCACACAGGCACAGCAGCACGATGGAGGCCAGCTTGTAGTAGATTAGCTTCCTGAACTTGGGCTCCAGATCCCCTTGGCGGTACCAGAAGATCTGGGCAGGGAGAGACCAGGGAAAGAGCATTCATTGATTAAGGGGTGGGGATGAAGAGGGAAGGAGGGTGAACAAAAAAAATACAGAAAGGAAGCATTGATTATAGAAGGTTTGCTTATGTACAAAATGCAGTCGACAATGAAGTGAGTGAGTGAGTGATTGAGAGACATGTGAGTGTGTTCCTCACCAGCAGTAACGTAGAGCCGCAGATCAGAAGAATACAGGCCGCAAAGAAAATGTTGAGAGCCCTCGGGGGAAGCGATGGGAACACAAAAGAACTGATGACAGTCACCTACGACAGCAGGAAATAAATCCACCATGGAGGTTATTATCAAAGCAGGAAATGGTCCACTTTGTTCAGCCAGTCTGTCCACTAACGCCAGTCACAGCAATTCCTGTCACTGCTGTGGTTAAAGATAAGAATGAGTGACGGATAGATAGACGATACTGTTAAAAAATGTTATTGTTTTTTATACATTTGTTTGAGTGCTGCAACATTCTGTTTGCCAGAGAGGGATAATTTTAGCACCTTAATTTAAAATTATTGCATTGAATCAATATTTTCGGAATTGAATCGTGAGGTGCCAAGAGATTCCCACCCCTACTATTTTTAAAGAACCTACAATTTTCCGAGCTGAAACGCAAAATATTCGAACAATATTTAGCTGCAAGCCACGGCATAATCCTATTGGATACTTCCATCAGCCGAGGCTGGTCCCGGCAGGGCCCTTGGAAGTGATGATGGGAGAGAGAGGACTCACCAGGACAAACAGAGTAGTGACTCCACCCACACCAACGTTGATGATCCGATCCTGAAGGCAAAAGAGGTCAACAGAAGCAGTTGAGCTTGTGAACACACACACACACACACACACACACACACACACACACACACACACACACACACACACACACACACACACACACACACACACACACACACACACACACACACACACACACACACAGTCCCGCCACACAGTCACATGCATGCAGATGGGACACAATAGACAATCCAGGGCTGTTATTGAGAAACACATCCGGCGCCTCCAGCATCACCACCACCCAGACATCCACACACCCACCCCGAGGTCCTCGCTCTTACCCAGGCCGATGTCTCCCCGAACAGGGGCCTGTTGTCCAGGCCACTGGTTCCGTAGGTCCTACCGCTGAAGTCATCCATGGCTGTCAGACGAGACGGCGCCGAGCTTCCCGACCCAACACTTCAGCTCCTCCTCCTCCTCCCCATGGACAGGGTGACGGCGACAGCGACGGTAGCCGCTACTCGAGCTTCATGCTAGCGGCGATCCGCATGCCGTTTGGTGACGGACACCCCCGCGCCGCCGCACCATGGGCGTCCCGAAATAACGGCGACGTCAACAGACCACTCGGGGTGACGTCATGGCGATGGAGGGGGACAGGGGGGGGGAAGGGGGGAGGGGTTGGCGGGCGGCTGGGTCCTTTACCTATGTGGGGATGAGGGCAAGAGTGAGCATACACTGCAGTTCATGCAAGAGAGATCGCCATGCGACGCACGTCTGCATTTTTTTCCATCTTGCGTCAGTAACCCATTGTGAGGTCAGGTGTGAAGCAACACAAGGTTATCAGTTAGGCTATCTTGGCAAATCAAAACATACGTCACCCAAGTCATGCGATCTCACACAAATCTGTTAAGGACGACAAAGGAAGGTATGTCGAAGTCACGATGGGCCTAGCCAACAAGCTTAGTATCGAATCAGGAAGTATCCAAAGTCAAAATCCAGATTAACTTTTACTTCCTCTTGTTGAATATATTCACACTTTCTATAGCCCTAATTCATCATTGGTCTTGGAGCAGAAATTGTAACTGGGTTATTGACATCTGCCTAACCTTTTTCAGCTTATATCGCACTGCAATGCGTTTGTGCATCTCGCAGATGTTTCCTGAATGGATGTATACAAATATTTTTTACATGTTTTACTTTTCCATCCAAAACACAAATTAAATGAGTCGATTTGTCATCACCGAACAATATGAGAGTACCAGTAGTTGCCTCAGAGTAGGTAACTAAGCATGGCAAGCATGTCAAGTGTTTTATTTTATTTGGGCTGTATTGTTCATTACAACTTTACTATTTCTTCTAATGCAGAATCGCCACTTTCCAAAAGGGGAGTGACCATGGTTGACAGGAAAAGCAGTATATAAAACGAACTCTCTCAGCAGAATCAACGCTAATACGGAAAAACAACAGCCTCATTATTGGCAGGTTAAACCTGGCCCAGAGCTACATTCCAAGGGAACCTTGTGATCCAAAAGGCGTATGAATGGAGCCCGTCGACTTACTTTACCCAAGTGGGGGAAAAGCACATCTACATTAGCCTCCATGAAATCCCCCCTCCTTATAACACAGAGGGCAAAATAAAAGGGTAAATGTAAACCTGTCAATTTGTATGATTTTGTTGATGGCTACAGTTACTGAATATCTCCAAAAGAGATATTTGCAAAAAAAGAAAAAAAAAAGCGACGGACCACCAATGTTTAAACAGCGACTGATAGGTAAACAAACCCCCCACTGTCTATCAGGTTAGCCCGGTAGGTGGATAGCTTCCCGGCTAATGTCTGGCTGTGAATGTCCTGGAACATTGCAGATACATACATACTATGTATTCAGTCCACAAAGAACACGAGGATATTGGTCCTCTGCTGTGAAAGGGCGCGCATCAAAAGTACATTTAACACACATTTTTTTTACACAGGGACTTCCATTAGCCACCTGAACCCATCATAACCTTCTCTAGGCCACCGCTAGTGATGGCTGGTTATATGCTTAGCACGCATTTCAAGCACTTCCAGCTATCGGGGCAGAGTATGAACAAACCAATGGGTTGTTGTGTCTTACTCACCCGCTGTGTGTTGATCTTTCTCTCTGTCTGTCTGTCCAAGTGGCTCCCCGATGATACTGGTGCTGTGGTCGTAGCAGACCGAAGTTTGAAGACACACACAGTAGGGTCAAGTCCCCGTTAAAGGGAACGGTCCGGGACAGCTCCAAGCTGCTAAAAGGCGAGTGCGGTTAATTGTGAGCCGATAATAAACGCTCAGGACTGTTGGCAGGAAACGGCTACAGAGTGAACAGAGTTCATTTAATATAGTAAAAACAGCATTTTTGTCACGATCTCTTCATAGTTCATACACAGAAAGAGATGAAGATTCAAGAACATTTGCCACGTTGGTACTTAAAAGTACAGGACTTTATAATGTTACCTATCTCATGTGAAGTTAAATGTGGTATTTAAGGTATAATAAGCAATTACTCACCTGCCTGTATTTTCTAACGGAACTAACGGAAGGTATCTCTCTCACTAACGTAGGAGACTAGCCTGGCCCTACGCTCAAAACTGTCAAGTGATATTCTTGTGCCCGCCCCCCAGGGGTCGATGCGGAACACGTCCTACTGTTACCATCACATGATATTAGCGTGATACATATCGTTAGCCTCATAGCATAATTGCCCTATTTTAAGGTTCATCTTGTATTTAGCGTAAGAAATCGCTAAGTCAAATAGATGACTTAGGCAGTGCGTGATTATATAATGTAAAAAGCACTCTGATTGGCTTAGGATATAGTGCAATTACGAATCACTACTATATAGTGCAATATGTTGCACAGTGTTAAAGCAGCGCTGGCTATCTCGCTGTGTTCCTATGGGGCTCAGCATTTGTTCTGAATGAATCGGCTAAAATAAATGAAAATTAAATTAGCAAAAGATAGGTTGGTTAACTTTGCAGGACGTTGTGAAGGTTTGGATAGGCAATCCGTTTCTTAAACCATTTTAACAACATTCAAAATTACTTGCAATATATTGGAGAAATGCTCGTGCGTGGATGTGGTGGTTGATGGAGATTGCTAGGAAGGTGGTTCTGAGTGGCCCTGACTCCTTTCCCTCTGAGAACCGTGCCAATTCATTCATCTGCCGCTAGAGGGCGGTCTTGCCGGTTAGACCGTCAAACGACACATAACAAGGAAGTAGCTATGTTTTGGGGGGAGGTTTCAAAGCGGGCTCCTCGTCTGATTAGACGTTGTATTCTTTACTGATTAGAGCATTCCGACATTGTCAGAATCATGAGCTCTTTTGCGGGTCGGATGAAGGAGTATCCAAACATTTCGCTTGACCGCTTCGATAAGGATAATTTACATGCACGGGCATATTTCCTCTCTCATTGTCACAAAGGTGGGAGGTTCTCTAGGCATGACGGCAAAACTAACACGCAGATGACAAATGTAATAAAGAAACTTGGTATCTTTTCATTGCCTAATTGTTGCCCAATTGTTAATGTCTCTTTATTGTGCTGTGTTATGCTCCCCATTAGATCACATGAGAGGACTTAAAGGGCCATTCTTAAAGAGGAAACTTAAATTCAGGTGAGGGGAGAGGAGATGTAACAGCCTGTATCCAAGGAGCTTACCTATTTGACTATGGTTTAGAAATGCGCGTTGTTCTCTTGAGGACTTAACAGCCATTGCGTGTGATCTGATAACATGCCTTGTTTTCTCTCTTCCAGTCGAACTATCAAACTCTACTGTTCATTTGTTACAAAAGAACTTCTGTTGAGCAATCCCAAATATGCCTTCTGGGAAGAGCGCATTGTAAGCAAGCACCCACACACTGCCACACACTTGTTTTTGCCCTCCATGGTAGATGACAATTGAATAAGAAGCATGAAATAGGCTTTTGCATCATCATGTCCTTTATACAAAGTTATGTGTGTATAGGAATTTAGAGTTGGTTTTGTGTATGTCAATCATTACTTTAAAGACATAGGCCTTCTCCGTATTTGACAGGCTGTGTTGTTTGGTAGGTTCCCTTGGAGCTGGACAGCCCCACTCAGATCTACCTGGTGGACGAAGCATCAGGAGAGGTAAAACAAGAGAGTTTACACACAAATGGAATGTATGTTTTTACATCCATGTACGTACATACAACAAAAAACACTTTTTATGAATAATCTCAGGAATATGTTTTTTCGCAATGCAAATGGGAATAACAGCCTACAGTTTTCCCTCGCATGCACAAATCCTTTTTTTTATAGTAGAAAATAGCTAAACGGGACCATTTACCTCCAAGCATCTGAGTCGGAGGTTAAGCTTCAGTCTCCTTATCTGTGTTTCGTTGGTGTTCCTCCTCCTCCTCGTCTGTGCTTCCCAGAAGGAAGACCTCCTGGTGACGCTCCTGACCGCCGGCCACTGTCCGGGCTCTGTCATGTGAGATCAGTGTTCCAGAATCTCCAAGTCTCAAAGACAGACTCCTGACCCACGGTGCATTACAGCACAGCGTGGCCTTCCGACTCAATGCTGACCCGTGACCTGTGTTTCTTGGTCGGTGTAGGTTTCTGCTGGAAGGGTCCAGGGGGAACGTTTTGTACACGGGAGACTTCCGGCTGGCCGAGGGGGACGCCTCTCGCATAGAGCTGCTGCACTCCGGGACCAGGTAGGACCCCCACACAGCTGCCCTCAATCTCGAGGCTCGCAACGCTCTCGTCAAACGTTTTTTTTATATAACGATTTTGCAGGTGCCAGTATCTAAAGCAGAAACTACACATTTGATTCAAACTCAGCTCTGTGACTTGTTAAATCTATTCATTTATTTATTTATTGAAACTGCCTATTTCCCTTTTCAGTCTGTAGATCTCTACTGCTGTTTAGGATGTGTGCCTGTGAAGGGGTTTTATGCTGTCATTTTGCAGTTGCTTATTAAGCAACCCAATACATTATTCTGTGTGTTTCATATACTGCTCCTGTATGCACGCAGGGTGAAAGACATCCAGAGTGTATATCTGGACACCACCTTTATGGATCCCCGCTTCTACCAGATTCCTAGTCGGGTAGGTGAACTGTTAGTATGTTATGTTATACACATAAATAATGAAGACATTTGTTTAAATGACTGAGTCATCAAATCAGTGCTGAGGAGTTTGGGTGGGTTTTAATCTGTACTTGGAATGGACTTATAGGTGCATTTTATTGATGACGATATGTATTAGCGTGTGCATCTTTGTGTGAAATAGGAGGCCTGTTTGAGTGGGATACGAGAACTGATCGGTAACTGGATCAGCAAGAGTGCCTACCACGTTGTGTGGCTCAACTGTAAAGCTGCTTACGGATACGAATACCTGTTTACCAACCTGGGAGAGGAGTTCAATACTCAGGTGACGGCAAAACACACATTTAATACAGACAACCACACTTACATAATACACTTCGACCTTCGGACATGGTTTAGGTCAAACGTGTGTGTGTGTGTGTGTGTGTGTGTGTGTGTGTGTGTGTGTGTGTGTGTGTGTGTGTGTGTGTGTGTGTGTGTGTGTGTGTGTGTGTGTGTGTGTGTGTGTGTGTGTGTGTGTGTGTGTCCGGCAGATCCACGTGAACTGTCTGGAAATGTTTAAGAAGATGCCCGAGATTCTGAGCTATCTGACAACGGACCGAAGAGTGCAGATCCACGCTTGCCGTTACCCCAAGGTCACACACACACACACAGGGTCATGATGCTAGGCAACCTGTAAGTTAGAACCGTTGGTCTATTGAGATCACTGAAGCAGCCTCACTACTCACTCACATAGTTTGTCCAGTCAGTTTAGCCTGAAGTGACTAGCTCACACCTTAAAATCCTAGTTCCCTTTGAATTGGATTCTATAAATGCTCTTCCCACATTTAAGTTGCTTTCATCTCCCAGCCATCAAACTGGAAACAAACTGTCCATGTGTCTGGGTGTACATGTTCAGATGGAAGATTTTATGCCTGGCAACCGGTTGCCGTGCGGCTCGGTTGCCCCCGACGGCACACCGCTTCACATCATCAGCATCAAACCGTCCACCATGTGGTTCGGAGAGAGGAGCAGGAAGAGCAACAGCGTCGTCGTCAAGTAAGAGATCCCTTTGGAGTCTCACACATTCTCTTTCTCCTGTTACGACCACTGCCACCTCAGCTTCCAAGATGCTAGTACATTTATAGATTACAAAATAACACGACTCAGAACTACAATGGACACACAGGCAAAATTGATGGAGTTGGCCTCTGGTATTTCCCCGCTGGCCTTCATATTACAGGCAGCTTACACCTGTTAAAGATTTCAACTTAACAACTCAAAAGAAGACCAATTAACCAAGAAACTATAGGTGGACCAACACAAAGAAAGAGTTATTTGTGTTGAGAACACGCTAACATTCGACCATGGGTCATAACTCTCTGTAAGAAGATTGTATACAACTGATTTACCATTATGCACAAAAATGGTCACATAAAATAAATGCTTTGTTACAGTACTTCTTATTTTGGGTTTTGACTGCAGCCAACGTATTTGTTGAAATCTCCTTCTCAAAAGGAACGGTAATATTTGAGGAAATACCAATGTTGGTTTGTGTTTTTCCAGAACGGGAGGCAGTTCCTACAGAGCTTGCTTCAGCTTCCACTCGTCCTACTCTGAGGTACTATAACGATGTTAACGTATATTACATTACTACTATTGGCCTACTGTACAAGATGTAAAAACAGTGTTCAGAGCAGTTGTTTTTGGCGAATAACTGTTGTGACTTCACATTTTCAATAATATGTATGTCCTATTTGATCCTATGATCTTATTTGAAGATTAATTTTACTGCTTGTAATGCTTTATTCAGAATGAATGGAATTACTCACACTTAATACACTCCCATAGACTTTTCCCAGTACATAAGTGGCCACTAGAGATGGTGACTTGGCAAGTACTAGCCAAGTAATTTGTTCATATGAACTTATCTGCAATACATCACTGTCACCCAGGAATGACATTGCAGTAAATGTCTCTCCATCACGCAGCTCAAGGACTTCCTGGCTTACCTCCAGCCAATCAACATCTACCCCAGTGTGATACCTCTCGGACGCACCCTAGGAGAAGTCACCGATTTGTGAGTCCAGCTGTTTTCTATTACAAAACGTAGAGAATTTGTCAAAATATTCTAAGAAAATAATTCTGACGTTTGCATTCCAATCAAGTAATTTAATGTATTCAATATTATGTATATTCTCTTTGACCTGATGCGCCCAGATCACATTTTTCTATATTTTTTCTAGTATTTAAAAATGGTGGATAAATAAACATTACGACATGTATCCACTGGGGTCCAGGTTGAGGCCCCTCTGCAGGAACCAGGCGTCGCAAGCAGTGTTCTTATACAGACCCCTAGGAGAGCTGAAACGCACCCGGGCAGAGAAACCTGTGTACGGTGAGACCTGCTCACACACACACACACACACCTACACCCTAAAACCATACGCATCCATTGTCACCCATTCAGTGGTGGGTTATTATCTTGCCCTCCCAAATTAACTCTTTGTTTAATTTTTGGGATCAACATTTTGTGTGTGATGTGTAGATTCTGACAGCGGCGACGGGCTGTTTGAGGGTTCGAATTTAGCCCCAATGAGGAAGAAGATGGCACTGAACCAGGAAGAGAAGGACCATGGTGAGGGATCTTTTATATTCAACTACTACCAAGTTATTCATATTTTTTTTGGGTTGATTATGTTATTCATCTATTCTTTAATGTATATTATACAGTCTATTCTCCTCTATAGTTTTATACCAAAAATGTTGGCCCTTGCGAACATTGTCTGTGTTTTAAATTTAAGTTGGTCCTGCCCTGGTTTTTAATGACCTGCTTGTTGTTCACTTATATTCCAGTGAAGGAGGGGAGCACTTTGAGGGACATCCCCGTAGCAGAGGAACCGTTTCCCCTGAACGACCACGCCGCCACGGCCTCCCTCTCCATGCTCGGCTACATAGACTGCACCGAGTCCAACGACGAAGAGGACGGCGACGAGGTGGAGGAGGAAGAGGAGGCGGGGGACGACGGGGAGACGGTGACTAATCCCGCCCTCGAAGCAGAGTCCGGAAAGGAGGCGGACGAGGAGGTGGGAGATGAAAGGCTGACGACGGGAGTCGCGGAGGGGAAGGGCGGAGTCGGGGCTGTGGACCGAGCCGCGGGCCCGCCGCGTCCGAAGTGGGACGACTTCTTCACGGCGGACGCGCTGCCCGACAGCCAGGGCAGCCTCACCAGCCTCTCCCAGTCCTGCTGCTCGGCTCGGAGCTCCTCCCCCTCCAGGCTGACCGGCTCGCAGACCCCGGAGCTCTTCAGCGACGCCGAGAGCGCCGACGAAGCCGTCGGCGGCGCGGGAAGAGGGGCACCGGTTCCCCTCAATCGCCGGCCCAAGTCACCGATCCATCCCGTCGGACCGGACCGCGGCACGTCGCCTTTGCCCGACACCTTGATCCTCCTATCCAAGCCACAGCAGCAGGAGGAGGAGGGCGGGGCAGGGGTCCGTCCATCGAACAATTGCGGGTCTCCGAGGGAGCCGGGAGACAGCCGGAGCGTGCGGACGGGGGAGCGGGCGGAATTGCCAGACTCTCAAGCGTCGTCGGACTTTGACATCCCGTGCACGCCAGAGTCCCAAGCGCCCAAACAGGAAGAGCTCTCTGCGCTGTACAGGACATTGGCCTCCGGGGAGGAAGTGGCCGTCTTCAGGAAAGGAAGTCAGGGTTCAATGTGATTTGGCGTTCCATTTGGGAGGGTTCGAGGTGCCATCGCCTCGTTTTGAGGCGATGTCACCTCGCGGCTCCTCACCGCACTCGAGTTAGGCTTTTATAAGCGTAGGAGTTTTTCTGAATAGCTCATTCAAATGTCAAAGCTATGCCTCGACGGTGTTAGACCTCAGTATTAAACTTCCATGTTGTATAGTGTCTGGTTGGGTCCAAAATGAGAAACGCCCAAGCATGCACATGCACACTCACACAGATAGACAGGGGAAGGATACACTGAGGACCAAAGGGTCTCATCCAATGTTCATGTTACACATAATAAGACACACATGCACGCATACATTCACACTTGTTGCCAACATTGTAACCCTATTCAGTTTACCTGGAAACCCCAGGAATCTAGTGGGTAATATTTTATCGCGTATGCTATGCAACCATATGAAGCACTAAATGATTCGGTACATTTCAGGAAAAAACCTTAATCTGTCAAACCATCAATGTTGAACAGCAATTTAGTGATCCTTCTTTGGTGTTTGACTTTCACTGCCGTTGATCTCTGAACCTGATTGCAAATGCAGCTTAACATATGGCTGCAACTCCAGCTAAATGGCTCCCTTCAATCAATCTGTAGTGTTGGTGCACCTGCTTGATACACCGAACTCCCTGCCACCTCAAAATGACAGTTCGGGGTAAGACCTGGTGTGTGTGTGTGTGTGTGTGTGCGTGTGCGCGTGCGTGCGTGCGTGCGCGCGCGCGCGTAGGACGGCATCGTCTGACTATCTTTTAAGTTATGTGAATGTTTTTACTTTTTTTTGTTCTTAATCTGTCTTGTCTAACTTATTCAAGTCTTGTCAAGATCAGATGATATCAAACTAAATTCATTTCCTCAAACTAACACACGGTCTTGTCTGACATCTTGTTTAACTCGAGAAAAGAAGAGTGTTCAAATCCCATTTCTAACATTTGTTCCTCACATAAAAAATTCATAATCTACCAAAAAAAATGATTTTTTACACCAATCTCATGCTTCCTTAGTGGCAATAGCTGCGGTTGATTTGAGTTCTAAAAAAAGGTTGCCTTCATACCTTGTGTCAGCGCAGGATCAGATGGTTGCCTGTTAGAAATGGTCGGATCATCTCCAGTATGGATTTCTCCAAACTGGACCTCATAATCTGCTCACATTTTCTCTGTCGAAAAATGATGTATTCTTTATTCAGTTGCTCACTAGCATTGATAGAAAATCCACAAATTGTGTCAAACAGTCTCTCAAAATGGGCCTCATTTCTAATTTTTCGACTTTTTTGTTCTATTCTTTTGCTCACTAGCTGTAACTGATACCGTTAGTTCAAGCTTGTGTATAAGCAAACAACCGGCCTTGTGGCGCAACGGTAGCGCGTCTGACTCCAGATCAGAAGGTTGCGTGTTCAAATCACGTCAGGGTCAGGTATTTCTATGGTAGTCGTTCTTTAAGTCATGATCTAAGAGTTTCTGCCGTGAAACTATGATATTCCAATTATCAGACACTATCTACTGGCAACAAAGAAGGTAATGTCAGTGGTCTTAAAGAGCTGTATTTCAGACCTTTTGGCGCAACGGTAGCGCGTCTGACTCCAGATCAGAAGGTTACGTGTTCAAATCACGTCAGGGTCAGCAGATTTGTAGAATACATTGTGGCAGACAGGTTCTCAAAATGGGAATAATTTCTCATATGTTATTATTTTTTTGCTGTATTCTGAGGCTCACTAGCTGTAACTGATGCCGTTCTTTCAAGCTTGTATATAAGCAAACAATCGGCCTTGTGGCGCAACGGTAGCGCGTCTGACTCCAGATCAGAAGGTTGCGTGTTCAAATCATGTCAGGGTCAGGGTTGTCTTTATTAGACGGTCCGTAAATCTTGATCAAAGAGTTTTTGCCGTGAAAGTATCATTTTCCACTAATCTGACACGATCTACTGGCAATAAATAACGACAAGTAAGTGGTCTTATTGTGTATTATTTACGGCCTTGTGGCGCAACGGAAGCGCGTCTGACTCCAGATCAGAAGGTTGCGTGTTCAAATCACGTCAGGGTCAGCTGATTTACAGAACACATTGTGGCAAATGGGTTCTCAAAATGGAAATAATTACTCTGGTGTTATAAACATTTTGCTGTATTCTGAGGCTCACTAGCTGTAATTGATGCCGTTATTTCAAGCTTGTGTATAAGCAAACAACCGGCCTTGTGGCGCAACGGTAGCGCGTCTGACTCCAGATCAGAAGGTTACGTGTTCAAAACACGTCAGGGTCAGGTATTTCTATAGTAGTCATTCTTTAAGTCATGATCAAAGAGTTTCTGCCGTGAAACTATAATATTCCAACATTTGCATAATATCTACTGGCAATAAATAACTTCATCTCAGTGCTCTTGATGAGCAATATTTCAGACCTTGTGGCGCAACGGTCGAGCGTCTTTCTCTAGATCAGAAGGTTGCGTGTTGTTATCACGTCAAGTTCAGGCAATTCTCCAGTAGTCATTCTTTAAGTCATGATCTAAGCGTTTCTGCCGTGAAACTATAATATTCCAATTATCAGACACTATCTACTGGCAATAAAGAAGGTAATGTCAGTGGTCTTAAAGAGCTGTATTTCAGACCTTGTGGGGCAATGGTAGCGCGTCTGACTCCAGATCAGAAGGTTGCGTGTTCAAATCACGTCAGGGGCAGCAGATTTGTAGAATACATTGTGGCAGACGGGTTCTCAAAATGGGAATAATTTCTCATTTGTTATTATTTTTTTGCCGTATTCTGAGGTTCACTAGCGGTAACTGATGCCGTTCTTTCAAGCTTGTATAGCAGCAAACAATCGGCCTTGTGGCGCAACGCTAGCGCGTCTGAATCCAGATCAGATGGTTGCGTGTTCAAGTCACGTCAGGGTCAGCATATTTGTACAACACATTGTGGCAGACGAGTTCTCAAAATGGGAATAATTTCTCAAATGTTACTATTTTTTTGCTGTATTCTGAGGCTCACTAGCTGTAACTGATGCCGTTCTTTCAAGCATGTATAGAAGTAAACAAACGGCCTTGTGGCGCAACGGTAGCGCGTCTGACTCCAGATCAGAAGGTTGCGTGTTCAAATCACGTCAGGGTCAGCTGTTTTACAGAAAACATTGTGGCCAATGGGTTCACAAAATGGGAATAATTTCTCTAGTGTTATTAACATTTTGCTGTATTCTGAGTCTCACTAGCTGTAATTGATGCCGTTATTTCAAGCTTGTGTATCAGTAAAAAACCGGCTTTGTGGCGCAACGGTAGCGCGTCTGACTCCAGATCAGAAGGTTACGTGTTCAAATCACGTCAGGGTCAAGTATTTCTATAGTAGTCATTCTTTAAGTCATGATCTAAGAGTTTCTGCCGTGAAACTATAATATTCCAACATTTGCATAATATCTACTGGCAATAAATAACTTCATCTCAGTGCTCTTGATGAGCAGTATTTCAGACCTTGTGGCGCAACGGTCGAGCGTCTTACTCTAGATCAGAAGGTTGCGTGTTGTAATCACGTCAAGTTCAGGCAATTCTCCAGTAGTCATTCTTTAAGTCATGATCTAAGAGTTTCTGCCGTGAAACTATAATATTCCAATTATAAGACACTATCTACTGGCAATAAAGAAGGTAATGTCAGTGGTCTTAAAGAGCTGTATTTCAGACCTTGTGGCGCAACGGTAGCGCGTCTGACTCCAGATCAGAAGGTTGCGTGTTCAAATCACGTCAGGGTCAGCTGATTTACAGAAAACATTGTGGCAAATGGGTTCTCATAATGGGAATAATTTCTCTGGTGTTATTAACATTTTGCTGTATTCTGAGGCTCACTAGCTGCAACTGATGCCTTTACTTCAAGCTTGTGTAAAAGCAAACAACCGGCCTTGTGGAGCAACGGTAGCGCGTCTGACTCCAGATCAGAAGGTTACGTGTTCAAATCACGTCAGGGTCAGGTATTTCAATAGTAGTCATTCTTTAAGTCATGATCTAAGAGTTTCTGCCGTGAAACTATAATATTCCAATATTTGCATAATATCTACTGGCAATAAATAACTTCCTCTCCGTGCTCTTGATGAGCAGTATTTCAGACCTTGTGGCGCAACGGTAGAGCGTCTTACTCTAGATCAGAAGGTTGCCTGTTGTAATCACGTCAAGTTCAGGCAATTCTCTAGTAGTCAATCTTTAAGTCATGATCTAAGAGTTTCTGCCTTGAATCTATAATAATCCAATTATCAGACACTATCTACTGGCAATAAAGAAGGTAATGTCAGTGGTCTTAAAGAGCTGTATTTCAGACCTTGTGGCGCAACGGTAGCGCGTCTGACTCCAGTTCAGAAGGTTGCGTGTTCAAATCACATCAGGGTCAGCAGATTTGTAGAATACATTGTGGCAGACGGGTTCTCAAAATGGGAATAATTTCTCTGTTGTTATTATTTTTTTGCCGTATTCTGAGGCTCACTAGCTGTAACTGATGCCGTTCTTTCAAGCTTGTATAGCAGCAAACAATCGGCCTTGTGGCGCAACGGTAGCGCGTCTGACTCCAGATCAGAAGGTTGCGTGTTCAAATCACGTCAGGGTCAGCAGATTTGTACAACACATTGTGGCAGACGGGTGCTCAAAATGGGAATAATTTCTCATATGTTATTAATTTTTTGCTGTATTCTGAGGCTCACTAGCTGTAACTGATGCCGTTCTTTCAAGCTTGTATATAGGCAAACAATCTGCCTTGTGGCGCAACGGTAGCGCGTCTGACTCCAGATCAGAAGGTTACGTGTTCAAATCACGTCAGGGTCAGGTATTTCTATAGAAGTCATGATCTAAGAGTTTCTGCCGTGAAACTATAATATTCCAACATTTGCATAATAAATAACTTCAATAAATAACTTCATCTCAGTGCTCTTGATGAGCAGTATTTCAGACCTTGTGGCGCAACGGTAGAGCGTCTTACTCTAGATCAGAAGGTTGCCTGTTGTAATCACGTCAAGTTCAGGCAAATCTGTAGTAGTCATTGTTTAAGTCATGATCTAAGAGTTTCTGCCGTGAAACTATAATATTCCAACATTTGCATAATATCTACTGGCAATAAATAACTTCATCTCAGTGCTCGTGATGAGCACTATTTCAGACCTTGTGGCGCAACGGTCGAGCGTCTTTCTCTAGATCAGAAGGTTGCGTGTTGTAATCACGTCAAGTTCAGGCTATTCTCCAGTAGTCATTCTTTAAGTCATGATCGAAGCGTTTCTGCCGTGAAACTATAATATTCCAATTATCAGACACTATCTACTGGCAGTAAAGAAGGTAATGTCAGTGGTCTTAAAGAGCTGTATTTCAGACGTTGTGGCGCAACGGTAGCGCGTCTGACTCCAGATCAGAAGGTTGCGTGTTCAAATCACGTCAGGGTGAGCAGATTTGTAGAATACATTGTGGTAGACGGGTTCTCAAAATGGGAATAATTTCTCATTTGTTATTATTTTTTTGCCGTATTTTGAGGCTCACTAGCTGTAACTGATGCCGTTCTTTCAAGCTTGTATAACAGCAAACAATCGGCCTTGTGGCGCAACGGTAGCGCGTCTGACTCCAGATCAGAAGGTTGCGTGTTCAAATCACGTCAGGGTCAGCAGATTTGTACAAGACATTGTGGCAGACGGGTTCTCAAAATGGGAATAATTTCTCAAATGTTAGTATTTTTTTGCTGTATTCTGAGGCTCACTAGCTGTAATTGATGCCGTTATTTCAAGCTTGTGTATCAGCAAACAACCGGCCTTGTGGCGCAACGGTAGCGCGTCTGACTCCAGATCAGAAGGTTACGTGTTCAAATCACGTCAGGGTCATGTATTTCTATAGTAGTCATTCATTAAGTCATGATCTAAGAGTTTCTGCCGTGAAACTATAATATTCCAACATTTGCATAATATCTACTGGCAATAAATAACTTCATCTCAGTGCTCTTGATGAGCAGTATTTCAGAGCTTGTGGCGCAACGGTCGAGCGTCTTACTCTAGATCAGAAGGTTGCCTGTTGTAATCACGTCAAGTTCAGGCAATTCTCCAGTAGTCATTCTTTAAGTCATGATCTAAGAGTTTCTGCCGTGAAACTATAATATTCCAATTATAAGACACTATCTACTGGCAATAAAGAAGGTAATGTCAGTGGTCTTAAAGAGCTGTATTTCAGTCCTTGTGGCGCAATGGTAGTGCGTCTGACTCCAGATCAGAAGGTTGCGTGTTCAAATCACGTCAGGGTCAGCAGATTTGTAGAATACATTGTGGCAGACGGGTGCTCAAAATGGGAATAATTTCTCATATGTTATTATTTTTTTGCTGTATTCTGAGGCTCACTAGCTGTAACTGATGCCGTTCTTTCAAGCTTGTATATAAGCAAACAATCGGCCTTGTGGCGCAACGGTAGCGCGTCTGACTCCAGATCAGCAGGTTGCGTGTTCAATTCACGTCAGGGTCAGGGTTGTCTTTATTAGACGGTCCGTAAGTCTTGATCAAGGAGTTTTTGCTGTGAAAGTATAATTTTCCACTAATCTGACACGATCTACTGGCAATAAATAACGTCATGTAAGTGGTCTTGTTGTGCATTCTTTACGGCCTTGTGGCGCAACGGTAGCGCGTCTGACTCCAGATCAGAAGGTTGCGTGTTCAAATCACGTCAGGGTCAGCTGATTTACAGAAAACATTGTGGCAAATGGGTTCTCAAAATGGAAATAATTTCTCTGGTGTTATTAACATTTTGCTGTATTCAGAGGCTCACTAGCTGTAATTGATGCCGTTATTTCAAGCTTGTGTATAAGCAAACAACTGGCCTTGTGGCGCAACGGTAGCGCGTCTGTCTCCAGATCAGAAGGTTACGTGTTCAAATCACGTCAGCGTCAGGTATTTCTATAGTAGTCATTGTTTAAGTCATGATGTAAGAGTTTCTGCCGTGAAACTATAATATTCCAACATTTGCATAATATCTACTGGCAATAAATAACTTCATCTCAGTGCTCTTGATGAGCCGTATTTCAGACCTTGTGGCGCAACGGTCGAGCGTCTTTCTCTAGATCAGAAGGTTGCGTGTTGTAATCACGTCAAGTTCAGGCAATTCTCCAGTAGTCATTCTTTAAGTCATGATCGAAGCGTTTCTGCCGTGAAACTATAATATTCCAATTATCAGACACTATCTACTGGCAATAAAGAAGGTAATGTCAGTGGTCTTAAAGAGCAATATTTTAGACGTTGTGGCGCAACGGTAGCGCGTCTGACTCCAGATCAGAAGGTTGCGTGTTCAAATCACGTCAGGGTCAGCAGATTTGTAGAATACATTGTGGTAGACGGGTTCTCAAAATGGGAATAATTTCTCATTTGTTATTATTTTTTTGCCGTATTTTGAGGCTCACTAGCTGTAACTGATGCCGTTCTTTCAAGCTTGTATAGCAGCAAACAATCTGCCTTGTGGCGCAACGGTAGCGCGTCTGACTCCAGATCAGAAGGTTGCGTGTTCAAATCACGTCAGGGTCAGGGTTGTCTTTATTAGACGGTCCGTAAGTCTTGATCAAAGAGTTTTTGCTGTGAAAGTATAATTTTCCACTAATCTGACACGATCTACTGGCAATAAATAACGTCATGTAAGTGGTCTTATTGTGTATTCTTTACGGCCTTGTGGCGCAACGGCAGCGCGTCTTACTCCAGATCAGATGGTTGCGTGTTCAAATCACGTCAGGGTCAGCTGATTTACAGAAAACATTGTGGCATATGGGTTCTCATAATGGGAATAATTTCTCGGGTGTTATTAACATTTTGCTGTATTCTGAGGCTCACTAGCTGCAACTGATGCCTTTATTTCAAGCTTGTGTAAAAGCAAACAATCGGCCTTGTGGAGCAACGGTAGTGCGGCTGGCTGCAGATCAGAATGTAGCGTGTTCAAATCACGTCAGCGTCAGGTATTTCTATAGTAGTCATTGTTTAAGTCATGGTCTAAGAGTTTCTGCCGTGAAACTATAATATTCCAACATTTGCATAATATCTACTGGCAATAAATAACTTCATCTCAGTGCTCTTGATGAGCAGTATTTCAGACCTTGTGGCGCAACGGTCGAGCGTCTTTCTCTAGATCAGAAGGTTGCGTGTTGTAATCACGTCAAGTTCAGGCAATTCTCCAGTAGTCATTCTTTAAGTCATGATCGAAGCGTTTCTGCCGTGAAACTATAATATTCCAATTATCAGACACTATCTACTGGCAATAAAGAAGGTAATGTCAGTGGTCTTAAAGAGCTGTATTTTAGACGTTGTGGCGCAACGGTAGCGCGTCTGACTCCAGATCAGAAGGTTGCGTGTTCAAATCACGTCAGGGTCAGCAGATTTGTAGAATACATTGTGGTAGACGGGTTCTCAAAATGGGAATAATTTCTCATTTGTTATTATTTTTTTGCCGTATTTTGAGGCTCACTAGCTGTAACTGATGCCGTTCTTTCAAGCTTGTATAGCAGTAAATAATCGGTCTTGTGGCGCAACGGTAGCGCGTCTGACTCCAGATCAGAAGGTTGCGTGTTCAAATCACGTCAGGGTCAGCAGATTTGTACAAGACATTGTGGCAGACGGGTTCTCAAAATGGGAATAATTTCTCAAATGTTAGTATTTTTTTGCTGTATTCTGAGGCTCACTAGCTGTAACTGATGCCGTTCTTTCAAGCTTGTATAGAAGTAAACCATCGGCCTTGTGGCGCAAAGGTAGCGCGTCTGACTCCAGATCAGCAGGTTGCGTGTTCAAATCACGTCAGGGTCAGGGTTGTCTTTATTAGACGGTCCGTAAATCTTGATCAAAGAATTTTTGCCGTGAAAGTATAATTTTCCAATAATCGGACACGATCTACTGGCAATAAATAACGACAAGTAAGTGGTCTTATTGTGTATTTTTACGGCCTTGTGGTGCAACGGTAGCGCGTCTGACTCCAGATCAGAAGGTTGCGTGTTCAAATCACGTCAGGGTCAGCTGATTTACAGGAAACATTGCTGCAAATGGGTTCACAAAATGGGAATAAATTCTCTAGTGTTATTAACATTTTGCTGTATTCTGAGGCTCACTAGCTGTAATTGATGCCGTTATTTCAAGCTTGTGTATCAGCAAACAACCGGCCTTGTGGCGCAACGGTAGCGCGTCTGACTCCAGATCAGAAGGTTACGTGTTCAAATAACGTCAGGGTCAGGTATTTCTATAGTAGTCATTCTTTAAGTCATGATCTAAGAGTTTCTGCCGTGAAACTATAATATTCCAACATTTGCATAATATCTACTGGCAATAAATAACTTCATCTCAGTGCTCTTGATGAGCAGTATTTCAGACCTTGTGGCGCAACGGTCGAGCGTCTTTCTCTAGATCAGAAGGTTGCGTGTTGTAATCACGTCAAGTTCAGGCAATTCTCCAGAAGTCATTCTTTAAGTCATGATCTAAGCGTTTCTGCCGTGAAACTATAATATTCCAATTATCAGACACTATCTACTGGCAATAAAGAAGGTAATGTCAGTGGTCTTAAAAAGCTGTATTTCAGACGTTGTGGCGCAACGGTAGCGCGTCTGACTCCAGATCAGAAGGTTGCGTGTTCAAATCACATCAGGGTCAGCAGATTTGTAGAATACATTGTGGCAGATGGGTTCTCAAAATGGGAATAATTTCTCTTTTGTTATTATTTTTTTGCCGTATTCTGAGGCTCACTAGCTGTAACTGATGCCGTTCTTTCAAGCTTGTATAGCAGCAAACAATCGGCCTTGTGGCGCAACGGTAGCGCGTCTGACTCCAGATCAGAAGGTTACGTGTTCAAATCACGTCAGGGTCAGGTATTTCTATAGAAGTCATGATCTAAGAGTTTCTGCCGTGAAACTATAATATTCCAACATTTGCATAATATCTACTGGCAATAAATAACTTCATCTCAGTGCTCTTGATGAGCAGTATTTCAGACCTTGTGGCGCAACGGTAGAGCGTCTTACTCTAGATCAGAAGGTTGCCTGTTGTAATCACGTCAAGTTCAGGCAAATCTGTAGTAGTCAATCTTTAAGTCATGATCTAAGAGTTTCTGCCTTGAATCTATAATAATCCAATTATCAGACACTATCTACTGGCAATAAAGAAGGTAATGTCAGTGGTCGTAGAGAGCTATATTTCAGACCTTGTGGCGCAACGGTAGCGCGTCTGACTCCAGAGCAGAAGGTTGCGTGTTCAATTCACGTCAGGGTCAGGGTTGTCTTTATTAGACGGTCCGTAAGTCTTGATCAAGGAGTTTTTGCTGTGAAAGTATAATTTTCCACTAATCTGACACGATCTACTGGCAATAAATAACGTCATGTAAGTGGTCTTGTTGTGCATTCTTTACGGCCTTGTGGCGCAACGGTAGCGCGTCTGACTCCAGATCAGAAGGTTGCGTGTTCAAATCACGTCAGGGTCAGCTGATTTACAGAAAACATTGTGGCAAATGGGTTCTCAAAATGGAAATAATTTCTCTGGTGTTATTAACATTTTGCTGTATTCAGAGGCTCACTAGCTGTAATTGATGCCGTTATTTCAAGCTTGTGTATAAGCAAACAACTGGCCTTGTGGCGCTACGGTAGCGCGTCTGACTCCAGATCAGAAGGTTACGTGTTCAAATCACGTCAGCGTCAGGTATTTCTATAGTAGTCATTGTTTAAGTCATGATCTAAGAGTTTCTGCCGTGAAACTATAATATTCCAACATTTGCATAATATCTACTGGTAATAAATAACTTCATCTCAGTGCTCTTGATGAGCCGTATTTCAGACCTTGTGGCGCAACTGTCGAGCGTCTTTCTCTAGATCAGAAGGTTGCGTGTTGTAATCACGTCAAGTTCAGGCAATTCTCCAGTAGTCATTCTTTAAGTCATGATCGAAGCGTTTCTGCCGTGAAACTATAATATTCCAATTATCAGACACTATCTACTGGCAATAAAGAAGGTAATGTCAGTGGTCTTAAAGAGCTGTATTTCAGACGTTGTGGCGCAACGGTAGCGCGTCTGACTCCAGATCAGAAGGTTGCGTGTTCAAATCACGTCAGGGTGAGCAGATTTGTAGAATACATTGTGGTAGACGGGTTCTCAAAATGGGAATAATTTCTCATTTGTTATTATTTTTTTGCCGTATTTTGAGGCTCACTAGCTGTAACTGATGCCGTTGTTTCAAGCTTGTATAGCAGCAAACAATCGGCCTTGTGGCGCAACGGTAGCGCGTCTGACTCTAGATCAGAAGGTTGCGTGTTCAAATCACGTCAGGGTCAGCAGATTTGTACAAGACATTGTGGCAGACGGGTTCTCAAAATGGGAATAATTTCTCAAATGTTAGTATTTTTTTGCTGTATTCTGAGGCTCACTAGCTGTAACTGATGCCGTTCTTTCAAGCTTGTATAGAAGTAAACCATCGGCCTTGTGGCGCAACGGTAGCGCGTCTGACTCCAGATCAGAAGGTTGCGTGTTCAAATCACGTCAGGGTCAGGGTTGTCTTTATTAGACGGTCCGTAAATCTTGATCAAAGAATTTTTGCCGTGAAAGTATAATTTTCCAATAATCGGACACGATCTACTGGCAATAAATAACGACAAGTAAGTGGTCTTATTGTGTATTTTTACGGCCTTGTGGCGCAACGGTAGCGCGTCTGACTCCAGATCAGAAGGTTGCGTGTTCAAATCACGTCAGGGTCAGCTGATTTACAGAAAACATTGCTGCAAATGGGTTCACAAAATGGGAATAATTTCTCTAGTGTTATTAACATTTTGCTGTATTCTGAGGCTCACTAGCTGTAATTGATGCCGTTATTTCAAGCTTGTGTAGCAGCAAACAACCGGCCTTGTGGCGCAACGGTAGCGCGTCTGACTCCAGATCAGAAGGTTACGTGTTCAAATCACGTCAGGGTCAGGTATTTCTATAGTAGTCATTCTTTAAGTCATGATCTAAGAGTTTCTGCCGTGAAACTATAATATTCCAACATTTGCATAATATCTACTGGCAATAAATAACTTCATCTCAGTGCTCTTGATGAGCAGTATTTCAGAGCTTGTGGCGCAACGGTCGAGCGTCTTACTCTAGATCAGAAGGTTGCGTGTTGTAATCACGTCAAGTTCAGGCAATTCTCCCGTAGTCATTCTTTAAGTCATGATCTAAGAGTTTCTGCCGTGAAACTATAATATTCCAATTATAAGACACTATCTACTGGCAATAAAGAAGGTAATGTCAGTGGTCTTAAAGAGCTGTATTTCAGTCCTTGTGGCGCAATGGTAGCGCGTCTGACTCCAGATCAGAAGGTTGCGTGTTCAAATCACGTCAGGGTCAGCAGATTTGTAGAATACATTGTGGCAGACGGGTGCTCAAAATGGGAATAATTTCTCATATGTTATTATTTTTTTGCTGTATTCTGAGGCTCACTAGCTGTAACTGATGCCGTTCTTTCAAGCTTGTATATAAGCAAACAATCGGCCTTGTGGCGCAACGGTAGCGCGTCTGACTCCAGAGCAGAAGGTTGCGTGTTCAATTCACGTCAGGGTCAGGGTTGTCTTTATTAGACGGTCCGTAAGTCTTGATCAAGGAGTTTTTGCTGTGAAAGTATAATTTTCCACTAATCTGACACGATCTACTGGCAATAAATAACGTCATGTAAGTGGTCTTGTTGTGCATTCTTTACGGCCTTGTGGCGCAACGGTAGCGCGTCTGACTCCAGATCAGAAGGTTGCGTGTTCAAATCACGTCAGGGTCAGCTGATTTACAGAAAATATTGTGGCAAATGGGTTCTCAAAATGGAAATAATTTCTCTGGTGTTATTAACATTTTGCTGTATTCAGAGGCTCACTAGCTGTAATTGATGCCGTTATTTCAAGCTTGTGTATAAGCAAACAACTGGCCTTGTGGCGCTACGGTAGCGCGTCTGACTCCAGATCAGAAGGTTACGTGTTCAAATCACGTCAGCGTCAGGTATTTCTATAGTAGTCATTGTTTAAGTCATGATCTAAGAGTTTCTGCCGTGAAACTATAATATTCCAACATTTGCATAATATCTACTGGTAATAAATAACTTCATCTCAGTGCTCTTGATGAGCCGTATTTCAGACCTTGTGGCGCAACGGTCGAGCGTCTTTCTCTAGATCAGAAGGTTGAGTGTTGTAATCACGTCAAGTTCAGGCAATTCTCCAGTAGTCATTCTTTAAGTCATGATCGAAGCGTTTCTGCCGTGAAACTATAATATTCCAATTATCAGACACTATCTACTGGCAATAAAGAAGGTAATGTCAGTGGTCTTAAAGATCAATATTTTAGACGTTGTGGCGCAACGGTAGCGCGTCTGACTCCAGATCAGAAGGTTGCGTGTTCAAATCACGTCAGGGTCAGCAGATTTGTAGAATACATTGTGGTAGACGGGTTCTCAAAATGGGAATAATTTCTCATTTGTTATTATTTTTTTGCCGTATTTTGAGGCTCACTAGCTGTAACTGATGCCGTTCTTTCAAGCTTGCATAGCAGCAAACAATCGCCCTTGTGGCGCAACGGTAGCGCGTCTGACTCCAGATCAGAAGGTTGCGTGTTCAAATCACGTCAGGGTCAGCAGATTTGTACAAGACATTGTGGCAGACGGGTTCTCAAAATGGGAATAATTTCTCAAATGTTAGTATTTTTTTGCTGTATTCTGAGGCTCACTAGCTGTAACTGATGCCGTTCTTTCAAGCTTGTATAGAAGTAAACCATCGGCCTTGTGGCGCAACGGTAGCGCGTCTGACTCCAGATCAGAAGGTTGCGTGTTCAAATCACGTCAGGGTCAGGGTTGTCTTTATTAGACGGTCCGTAAATCTTGATCAAAGAATTTTTGCCGTGAAAGTATAATTTTCCAATAATCGGACACGATCTACTGGCAATAAATAACGACAAGTAAGTGGTCTTATTGTATATTTTTACGGCCTTGTGGCGCAACGGTAGTTTGACTCCAGATCAGAAGGTTGCGTGTTCAAATCACGTCAGGGTCAGCTGATTTACAGAAAACATTGCTGCAAATGGGTTCACAAAATGGGAATAATTTCTCTAGTGTTATTAACATTTTGCTGTATTCTGAGGCTCACTAGCTGTAATTGATGCCGTTATTTCAAGCTTGTGTATCAGCAAACAACCGGCCTTGTGGCGCAACGGTAGCGCGTCTGACTCCAGATCAGAAGGTTACGTGTTCAATTCACGTCAGGGTCAGGTATTTCTATAGTAGTCATTCTTTAAGTCATGATCTAAGAGTTTCTGCCGTGAAACTATAATATTCCAACATTTGCATAATATCTACTGGCAATAAATAACTTCATCTCAGTGCTCTTGATGAGCAGTATTTCAGAGCTTGTGGCGCAACGGTCGAGCGTCTTACTCTAGATCAGAAGGTTGCGTGTTGTAATCACGTCAAGTTCAGGCAATTCTCCAGTAGTCATTCTTTAAGTCATGATCTAAGAGTTTCTGCCGTGAAACTATAATATTCCAATTATAAGACACTATCTACTGGCAATAAAGAAGGCAATCTCAGTGGTCTTAAAGAGCTGTATTTCAGTCCTTGTGGCGCAATGGTAGCGCGTCTGACTCCAGATCAGAAGGTTGCGTGTTCAAATCACGTCAGGGTCAGCAGATTTGTAGAATACATTGTGGCAGACGGGCGCTCAAAATGGGAATAATTTCTCATATGTTATTATTTTTTTGCTGTATTCTGAGGCTCACTAGCTGTAACTGATGCCGTTCTTTCAAGCTTGTATATAAGCAAACAATCGGCCTTGTGGCGCAACGGTAGCGCGTCTGACTCCAGCTCACAAGGTTGCGTGTTCAAATCACGTCAGGGTCAGGGTTGTCTTTATTAGACGGTCCGTAAATCTTGATCAAAGAGTTTTTGCCGTGAAAGTATAATTTTCCACTAATCGGACACGATCTACTGGCAATAAATAACGACAAGTAAGTGGTCTTATTGTACATTCTTTACGGCCTTGTGGCGCAACGGTAGCGCGTCTGACTCGAGATCAGACGGTTGCGTGTTCAAATCACGTCAGGGTCAGCTGATTTACAGATAACATTGTGGCAAATGGGTTCTCATAATGGCGTTGACACCAGAGAAACTCGTAATTTCTCTGGTGTTATTAACATTTTGCTGTATTCTGAGGCTCACTAGCTGCAACTGATGCCGTTATTACAAGCTTGTGTCTAAGCAAATAACCGGCCTTGTGGAGCAATGGTAGCGCGTCTGACTCCAGATCAGAAGGTTGTGTGTTCAAATCACGTCAGGGTCAGGTATTTCTATAGTAGTCATTCTTTAAGTCATGATCTAAGAGTTTCTGCCGTGAAACTATAATATTCCAATATTTGCATAATATCTACGGGCAATAAATAACTTCCTCTCCGTGCTCTTGATGAGCAGTATTTCAGACCTTGTGGCGCAACGGTAGAGCGTCTTACTCTTGATCAGAAGGTTGCCTGTTGTAATCACGTCAAGTTCAGGCAATTCTCCAGTAGTCATTCTTTAAGTCATGATCTAAGAGTTTCTGCCTTGAATCTATAATAATCCAATTATCAGACACTATCTACTGGCAATAAAGAAGGTAATGTCAGTGGTCTTAAAGAGCTGTATTTCAGACCTTGTGGCGCAACGGTAGCGCGTCTGACTCCAGTTCAGAAGGTTGCGTGTTCAAATCACGTCAGGGTCAGCATATTTGTAGAACACATTGTGGCAGACGGGTTCTCAAAATGGGAATAATTTCTCAAATGTTATTATTTTTTTGCTGTATTCTGAGGCTCACTAGCTGTAACTGATGCCGTTCTTTCAAGCTTGTATAGAAGCAAACAATCGGCCTTGTGGCGCAACGGTAGTGCGTCTGACTCCAGATCAGAAGGTTGCGTGTTCAAATCCCGTCAGGGTCAGCAGATTTGTAGAATACATTGTGGCAGACGGGTTCTCAAAATGGGAATAATTTCTCATGTGTTATTATTTTTTTGCTGTATTCTGAGGCTCACTAGCTGTAACTGATGCCGTTCTTTCAAGCTTGTATAGCAGCAAAAAATCTGCGTTGTGGCGCAACGGTAGCGCGTCTGACTCCAGATCAGAAGGTTGCGTGTTCAAATCACGTCAGGGTCAGCAGATTTGTAGAACACATTGTGGCAGACGGGTTCTCAAAATGGGAATTTTTTCTCAAATGTTATTATTTTTTTGCTGTATTCTGAGGCTCACTAGCTGTAACTGATGACGTTTTTTCAAGCTTGTATAGAAGCAAACAATCGGCCTTGTGGCGCAACGGTAGCGCGTCTGACTCCAGCTCACAAGGTTGCGTGTTCAAATCACGTCAGGGTCAGGGTTGTCTTTATTAGACGGTCCGTAAATCTTGATCAAAGAGTTTTTGCCGTGAAAGTATAATTTTCCACTAATCGGACACGATCTACTGGCAATAAATAACGACAAGTAAGTGGTCTTATTGTACATTCTATACGGCCTTGTGGCGCAACGGTAGCGCGTCTGACTCATCAGTTACACTAGCTGTAACTGATGCCGTTCTTTCAAGCTTGTATAGAAGCAAATAACCGGCCTTGTGGAGCAATGGTAGCGCGTCTGACTCCAGATCAGAAGGTTGTGTGTTCAAATCACGTCAGGGTCAGGTATTACTATAGTAGTCATTCTTTAAGTCATGATCTAAGAGTTTCTGCCGTGAAACTATAATATTCCAATATTTGCATAATATCTACGGGCAATAAATAACTTCCTCTCCGTGCTCTTGATGAGCAGTATTTCAGACCTTGTGGCGCAACGGTAGAGCGTCTTACTCTTGATCAGAAGGTTGCCTGTTGTAATCACGTCAAGTTCAGGCAATTCTCCAGTAGTCATTCTTTAAGTCATGATCTAAGAGTTTCTGCCTTGAATCTATAATAATCCAATTATCAGACACTATCTACTGGCAATAAAGAAGGTAATGTCACTGGTCTTAAAGAGTTGTATTTCAGACCTTGTGGCGCAACGGTAGCGCGTCTGACTCCAGATCAGAAGGTTGCGTGTTCAAATCACGTCAGGGTCAGCAGATTTGTAGAATACATTGTGGCAGACGGGTGCTCAAAATGGGAATAATTTCTCATATGTTATTATTTTTTTGCTGTATTCTGAGGCTCACTAGCTGTAACTGATGGCGTTCTTTCAAGCTTGTATAGAAGCAAACAATCGGCCTTGTGGCGCAATGGTAGTGCGTCTGACTCCAGTTCAGAAGGTTGCGTGTTCAAATCACGTCAGGGTCAGCAGATTTGTAGAACACATTGTGGCAGACGGGTTCTCAAAATGGGAATAATTTCTCAAATGTTATTATCTTTTTGCTGTATTCTGAGGCTCACTAGCTGTAAATGATGCCGTTCTTTCAAGCTTGTATAAAAGTAAACAATCGGCCTTGTGGCGCAACGGTAGCGCGTCTGACTCCAGATCAGAAGGTTGCGTGTTCAAATCACGTCAGGGTCAGGGTTGTCTTTATTAGACGGTCCGTAAATCTTGATCAAAGAGTTTTTGCCGTGAAAGTATAATTTTCCACTAATCGGACACGATCTACTGGCAATAAATAACGACAAGTAAGTGGTCTTATTGTACATTCTATACGGCCTTGTGGCGCAACGGTAGCGCGTCTGACTCATCAGTTACACTAGCTGTAACTGATGCCGTTCTTTCAAGCTTGTATAGAAGCAAATAACCGGCCTTGTGGAGCAATGGTAGCGCGTCTGACTCCAGATCAGAAGGTTGTGTGTTCAAATCACGTCAGGGTCAGGTATTACTATAGTAGTCATTCTTTAAGTCATGATCTAAGAGTTTCTGCCGTGAAACTATAATATTCCAATATTTGCATAATATCTACGGGCAATAAATAACTTCCTCTCCGTGCTCTTGATGAGCAGTATTTCAGACCTTGTGGCGCAACGGTAGAGCGTCTTACTCTTGATCAGAAGGTTGCCTGTTGTAATCACGTCAAGTTCAGGCAATTCTCCAGTAGTCATTCTTTAAGTCATGATCTAAGAGTTTCTGCCTTGAATCTATAATAATCCAATTATCAGACACTATCTACTGGCAATAAAGAAGGTAATGTCACTGGTCTTAAAGAGTTGTATTTCAGACCTTGTGGCGCAACGGTAGCGCGTCTGACTCCAGATCAGAAGGTTGCGTGTTCAAATCACGTCAGGGTCAGCAGATTTGTAGAATACATTGTGGCAGACGGGTGCTCAAAATGGGAATAATTTCTCATATGTTATTATTTTTTTGCTGTATTCTGAGGCTCACTAGCTGTAACTGATGGCGTTCTTTCAAGCTTGTATAGAAGCAAACAATCGGCCTTGTGGCGCAATGGTAGTGCGTCTGACTCCAGTTCAGAAGGTTGCGTGTTCAAATCACGTCAGGGTCAGCAGATTTGTAGAACACATTGTGGCAGACGGGTTCTCAAAATGGGAATAATTTCTCAAATGTTATTATCTTTTTGCTGTATTCTGAGGCTCACTAGCTGTAACTGATGCCGTTCTTTCAAGCTTGTATAAAAGTAAACAATCGGCCTTGTGGCGCAACGGTAGCGCGTCTGACTCCAGATCAGAAGGTTGCGTGTTCAAATCACGTCAGGGTCAGGGTTGTCTTTATTAGAAGGTCCGTAAGTCTTCATCAAAGAGTTTTTGCCGTGAAAGTATAATTTTCCACTAATCTGACACGATCTACTGGCAATAAATAACGTCATGTAAGTGGTCTTATTGTGCATCATTTACGGCCTTGTGGCGCAACGGTAGCGCGTCTGACTCATCAGTTACACTAGCTGTAACTGATGCCGTTCTTTCAAGCTTGTATAGAAGCAAACAATCGGCCTTGTGGCGCAACGGTAGTGCGTCTGACTCCAGATCAGAAGGTTGCGTGTTCAAATCACGTCAGGGTCAGCTGATTTACAGAAAACATTGTGGCAAATGGGTTCTCATAATGGGAATAATTTCTCTGGTGTTATTAACATTTTGCTGTATTCTGAGGCTCACTAGCTGCAACTGATGCCGTTATTTGAAGCTTGTGTATACGCAAAGAATCAGCCTTGTGGAGCAACGGTAGTGCGTCTGACTCCAGATCAGAAGGTTGTGTGTTCAAATCACGTCACGGTCAGGTATTTCTATAGTAGTCATTCTTTAAGTCATGATCTAAGAGTTTCTGCCGTGAAACTATAATATTCCAATATTTGCATAATATCTACTGGCAATAAATAACTTCCTCTCCGTGCTCTTGATGAGCAGTATTTCAGACCTTGTGGCGCAACGGTAAAGCGTCTTACTCTAGATCAGAAGGTTGCCTGTTGTAATCACGTCAAGTTCAGGCAATTCTCCAGTAGTCATTCTTTAAGTCATGATCTAAGAGTTTCTGCCTTGAATCTATAATAATCCAATTATCAGACACTATCTACTGGCAATAAAGAAGGTAATGTCAGTGGTCTTAATGAGCTGTATTTCAGACCTTGTGGCGTAATGGTAGCGCGTCTGACTCCAGATCAGAAGGTTGCGTGTTCAAATCACGTCAGGGTCAGCAGATTTGTAGAATACATTGTGGCAGACGGGTGCTCAAAATGGGAATAATTTCTCAAATGTTATTATTTTTTTGCTGTATTCTGAGGCTCACTAGCTGTAACTGATGCCGTTCTTTCAAGCTTGAATCGAAGCAAACAATCGGCCTTGTGGCGCAACGGTAGCGCGTCTGACTCCAGATCAGAAGGTTGCGTGTTCAAATCACGTCAGGCTCAGCAGATTTGTAGAACACTTTGTGGCAGACGGGTTCTCAAAATGGGAATAAGTTCTCAAATGTTAATATTTTTTTGCTGTATTCTGAGGCTCACTAGCTGTAACTGATGCCGTTCTTTCAAGCTTGTATAGAAGTAAACAATCGGCCTTGTGGCGCAAAGGTAGCGCGTCTGACTCGAGATCAGAAGGTTGCGTGTTCAAATCACGTCAGGGTCAGGGTTGTCTTTATTAGACGGTCCGTAAGTCTTGATCAAAGAGTTTTTGCCGTGAAAGTATAATTTTCCACTAACCTGACACGATCTACTGGCAATAAATAACGTCATGTAAGTGGTCTTATTGTGCATTCTTTACGGCCTTGTGGCGCAATGGTAGTGCGTCTGACTCCAGATCAGAAGGTTGCGTGTTTGAATCACGTCAGGGTCAGCTGATTTACAGAACACATTGTGGGAAATGGGTTCTCAAAATGGAAATAATTTTTCTGGTGTTATTAACATTTTGCTGTATTCTGAGGCTCACTAGCTGTAACTGATGCCGTTCTTTCAAGCTTGAATATAAGCAAACAATCGGCCTTGTGGCGCAACGGTAGCGCGTCTGACTCCAGATCAGAAAGTTGCGTGTTCATATCACGTCAAGGTCAGGGCATTCGTACGTAGTCGTTCTTTAAGTCATGATCTAAGAGTTTCTGCGGTGAAACTATAATATTCCAATATTTGCAAAATGTCTACTGGCAATAAATAACTTCATGTGAGTGCTCTTGATGAGCACTATTTCAGATCTTGTGGCGCAACGGTAGTCTGACTCCAGATCAGTTGGTTGGGTGTTTAAGGGTCAGGGTCAGGTATTTCTATAGTAGTCATGATCTAAGAGTTTCTGCGTTCTTTCAAGCATGTAAATAAGCAAGAGTTTCTGCCGTGAAACTATAATATTCCAATAAGCTGTCAATATCTACTGGCAATAAATAACGTCATTCTTTAAAGGTTGGGTATGGGATTTGCGAAACGCCAGCTGATTTTGAAAATACACCACTCAAATAGTCCAACCCCCTCTCCTTCAACGCTGACTCTGACTCCAACCATTCCAAGTACATGGACGCGCAATCATGCACGAGCGCGAACACAGATGTGCGAGAGCGAGCCAGGCTAGCTAGGTTGGAGTTTAGGGTTGTCTTCTAGTGCTAGGTCCAAATGTGGATTAGCTAGTTAGCTAGCTCCTGTCGCTACTGCAGGATAACAACAAACAGAAGCTTGCTCTGGGTCAAGAGCTTTTAGTACGTGCACAAAGGGGTCACGCGTGGGGGGAAGGGGAGTGCAGTACGACCGTTTGATTGACGTACTTACTGTCCAATGCCACTCGGTGGTTCTGGAAATCATTGGCTGGAGTTTTTCGACCCCTGCCCGTTCCACAGATGATAGACTTGTTTAATTTTCTTGTCAGTACTTATAACTCAGTGGTTGGAAGTGGGTTATGATAAAGATTTCAAGTAATTTAGCAAAAATGGCCAAAAAAGAGAATTCAATACCCAACCTTTAAGTCATGATCTAAGAGTTTCTGCCGTAAAACTATAATGTTCCAATAATCGAACACTATCTACTGGCAATGAATATCGGCATGGCAGAGGTCTTATTTAACCTAAACTCAGCCCTGTGGCGTAATGGTAGCGTGACTGACTCTAGATCAGAAGGAGATCAGAAGTTCAAACCACATCAAGATCAGCTGATTTGCAGTGCACAGTGTGGCAATCCTGTACTCAAAATGGGAATAATTTCTCATATAGTTTTCCTTTTTTGCTCTATTTTGACGCTTGCTTGCTTTAGTTGATGCCGTTCGTTCAAGCTCACAAAATAGCAGAAAATTGACCATTCCAGTAACGCATGTGACTCCAGAGCAGAAAGTTGCTTGTTCAACTCACGTCACATTCAGCCTTTTCCCATTGTAAAATTCCCAAAGCAGGATCTCAGATTGGGTGTTGTTTCTCAGATTAAATGACTCGTTTACTCTATTCTGGTGCTCACTAGCTGCAACTGATGCCGTTCATTCAAGCTCAAATTTTAAATTATAACAGGCCATGTGTTGTGCAACGGTGAACGTGTCTGACTCCAGATCAGGCGTGTTTTACTCACATCAAGGTCAGGGATTTTTCCAGTAGTCATTCCTTCAGTCAAGATCTAATAGGATCCTAATCTTCTGCCATGAAAGTCACATCTTACACTTATCTGACTCTATCTAGTGGCAATGAATGACCTTATGTCAGAGGTCTATTTGAACATCAAAAAATACCTATCACCAGATCTGAAGGGTGCGTGTTCAAATAACGTTAAGGTCAGCAGATTAACAGTGCAGGTTGTGCCTAACAGTTCCTCAAAATGGGCATAATTTCTCAGATAAAATTACTATTTTTCTCTAATCTGGTACTCACTACCTGTAACTGATGCAGTTAACTGAAACTCAAATATAAGCAGACAACATGTCTGCCTGTTATTTTTTATAACTAATGAAACGATTGTGATACCCCTTATGTTTTGTTCTATAATGACAATAAAACAACAGTGGTACCGCTATGATTTATTTTATAACGACAACAAACCGACAGTGGTACCTGTTATGTTTCCTTTTATAACTAAATTAAAACGACAGTGTTACCCCTTTGGTTTTATTCAATAACTAATAAAACAACAGTGGTACCCCTTATGTTTTATTCTATAACGACAATACAACAACAGTTGTACCGCTTATGTTTTATTGTATGACGACAATAAAACGACATGTTTTATTTATGTTTTATAATAACAAATAAAAACAACAGTGGTGCTGTTTACATTTGTTATATTTTACATTTGTTACATGTTATATTTGCCTTCAAGAAGATTGTTGCATGTTATCCTGCCGTTGGTGATTGCAAAAACTGAGATTTTTTGGGTTTAGCATTGCAATTTCTTCAAATTCAAACGCTGTTGTTGTTAATAAGTAGTCGTTCAAATTAGTTTAGATAACCATTTACATTTACATTTAGGGCATTTAGCAGACGCTTTTATCCAAAGTGACTTACAATAAGTACATTTGTCATAAGAAGTGCAACAATATATCGCTGTCGGTACAGTGAGGATGTTCATACCGGGGGCCAGGGGCCACTCCCACAGCAAATGCCATCCCCATTTTCAAACCCAAATTTCAATACCAAAACCAGCCACCAGGGAGAGGGCAAACTTTGATCAGAGGAAGCCCAGGCCCTTCTACCACGCCCACTACTTAAATGTCCCATGACCCTCCCCCTTTTCCCATGCCCCAGCTTTGGAGTGTGCTCCCATGTAAAAAAATAAGAATGTTGCCACTAGAGGGTAGGAGATAATCTTGCCTTCCAAAGGTCGGAGTATCCCTTTAATATCAATATTACTATTGTCAATGTATTGTGGTCACATGTCTGTCCAGGAAGTACATTATGCTGAAAAAACAGCAGACAGGGGACAACGTAGTCCACAAGGGTTTTAATAAATGCTTTAAAATGATTAGGGGTCATGGATGGAAGTAGGAGAGGGGAGGCGATGAGGAGAGGGGAGGAGGTGGTGATGGAGAGGGGTGGAGGTGGCGATGGAGAGGGGAGGAGGTGGTGATGGAGAGGGGAGGCGGTGGCGATTGAGAGGGGAGGAGGAGGTGATGGAGAGAGGAGGAGGTGGCGATGGAGAGGGGAGGAGGTGGTGATGGAGAGGGGAGGGGGTGGCGATGGAGAGGGGTGGAGGTGGCGATGGAGAGGGGTGGAGGTGGCGATGGAGAGGAGGTGTGAGGAGGGGGTTGAGCTGATGGCGCTCAGTGCATGCAGAACATGATATTTCCAGCGTTGGAGACCACCCAAAGCCTCCCCAGGTCGTAGGAGAGGTGCCTCATTGCCACACCCATGGGGATGTTAGACCAAAAGGTCCCGTGTGTTCGACCGGCATTCACCCCTGCCCTGGAGGGGAGAGAGAGGGAGACAAAGGGAGTGAGCATAGGAGGGAGAGAGACCGAGACAGGAGAGCAACATGCTCTGTAGCGGACTGCTTTATGGTCTGGAGCGGACTGGTCCTTAGCGGTCATGTTGATGGTCTGTAGAGGTCTGGTTGATGGTCTGTGGCGGTCTGGTTGATGGTCTGTGGCGGTCTGGTTGATGGTCTGTGGCGGTCTGGTTGATGGTCTGTAGAGGTCTGGTTGATGGTCTGTGTCGGTCAAGTTGATGGTCTGTGTCGGTCTGGTTAATGTTCTGTGGCGGTCTGATTGATGGCCTGGTCTATGGTGCGGTTGATGGTCTGTATCTCCTACCTCAGATAAACTTTGCCGTCGGTGCTTAATCCGAACACCAGGCCGTTACTGGCCGCCTCAACCATCTTCATCTTCAGGCTGCCGGAGGAGACGACCTGCCACCCGGTTTGGCTGCAGGAGTTGGGGTTGACGGACTGGAGAGACAACCAATCACAACCCATCACTTAGGACCGAGGTTTAGGTACTAGGATACAGATGGTTAGTTTAGGTACTATGTTAGAGATGGTTAGATAGGTACGAGGTTAGAGATGGCTAGTTTAGGTACTAGGTTAGAGATGGTTAGTTTAGGTGTTGGGTAAGAGATGTCTAGTTTAGGTACTAGCTTAGAGATGGTTAGTTTAGGTTTGAGGTTAGAGATTGTTAGTTTAGGTTGTAATGTTAGAGATGGTTATGAACCATCATCATGGTTCATGATGATGATGATTATGATGATGGTCTTACCCGGGTGTGGAACACGCGTCCAATGGTATCCACCCCCCAGCACCCGTACAGGCCGCAGCTATAGTACTTCAAACTGTAGGAGCTCAAAACTGACCAGCTCACTGAGCCTGCACCCTTGAACACTCTCGCATAGGCCGTTCGCAGGCAGTAGGCCCGAGAACCAGTGCTTCCAACCAAGAAGCCATCTCCTCCTGCGTCCACCTGGGACAAAGAGAGTCCTGGACCAAGACATGAGCGAGACGTGAGTGAGACGTGAGCGAGATATGAGCAAGACATGATAGACATGAGATAGACTCGAGATAGACATAAGACAGACATGAGCGAGACATGAGCGAGACATGAGATAGACATGAGAAAGACAAGAGATAGACATGAGATAGACATGAGAGAGACGTGACAAACTGGCTACCCGCTGTGTTCGATCGTACAATCAAAGCCCCTCACCGGGAACTCTGGTGAAGTTTCCCCCGATCATTTTGTAGAGCTGGTTGTTGCTGCTGACCCCCCAGGTGCCGGTGTCGCCGGTGGTGATGTGCTTCATCCTTTGCCCATGGAGGTACGACCAGGAGAGTCCGTTGAGGAAGAAGTTCTGTTGCAATTGGTTGGTTGCGAGCACTAGGCCCTTGCTGGCATCGATCTGTCTGGCTTGATACAGGGTGGGAGCCCCAAGACAACGCCATGCTGTGGATCATCTCCACGTTAGCACTCTGTGGACCTGCTCTAAAATCTCCATGTTAGACCTCTGTGGACCTGCTCTAACATTTCCTCATTATGCTCTGTGCCTTTTTTCCTCAGTTGGGACATTAGAAGGAACATTTAAGGAAAAACATTCAACTTTTATTTCATTTAATCTATTCACAATGCTATTCGTCATGATACCGTTCTTGCGTAGAAATATGACGACAGAAAGTTTTTTTAAATGTGTTAAGTTGTAGAGTGATACTTGTGAAAGTATCACTCAAGATATTATTTTGATAAAAATGCCCTGGATCAAATGACTCTGTTCTTCTGCACTTGTTTCTATCTATCGTGTACAAAACATGTTTTAGAAGGTTCTGAGTAGACTCACCATGACTGCCGGAGACCAGGCTGAGCAGGAGCACGAAGAACACTACAGCTGTCATCTTCACGGTCTACTGGTGTCCGATCTGTCTGTCTGTCTCTGTGTCTTGCTATGGTGTGTCCCAAGAAGGAAAATATTTCCTCAGACCCAGCTGGACCAGTTGTGCCAGTAGCCGGAGTTTACAGTCAGGAAACCAAAAGGCAAGGAGAGACAAGGCAAGGCAAGGCAATAATATTTGTATAGCGCATGTCTTACATCAAGCAGTTCAATGTGCGAAACAGAAAAAAAGACAACAGTATAATTAATAGTGAAAAAGTCACGAGAGTCTGCTGTTTCCTAGTGTAAAATTCACAAAACGGGATCTTAAACTGGGCATAATTTCTAAGATAAATTGACTTATTTGCTCTATTCTGGTGCTCTCTAGCTTTCATTGGAGCTCAAAAGAAGGTAAACAATAGGGCTTGTGGCGCAACGGTAGCACGTCTGAATCCAGATCAGGAGGTTGCATGTTCCAATCACGTGAAAGTCAGCATATTACAGTGCGGTTTCTCAAATCGGGCATCATTTCTCAGATGAAATGAATATTGTTCCCAAATTTGGGGCTCACTACCTGCAACTGATGCAGTTAATTCAAGCTCAACTCCAAGCAGAGAACAGGCGTTGTGGCGCAACGGTAGCTTATCTTACTCCAGATCAGAAGCTTGCATCTTCAAATCACAACAAGGTCAGTGAATACTCCAGCAGTCATTCCTGCAGTCACGATCTTAATAGTTTCATCTGTTTCTCTGGGCCCCCCCTTCCTGGGAGTAGGCCAACAGCAGTTGGTCGCTGGGTAAGAGGAGGGGGGCGGAGGAGTTGAAGACAATATGTAACGACAGTGGTACCTCATATGATTTATTTTATATCTAATAAAACGATAGTGGTATCCCTTATGTTTTTTTCTATAACAACAATAAAAAAACAGTGGTACCGCTATGTGTTATTTTATAACGACAATAAAACGACAGTGTTACCACTTTTGTTTTATTTTATAACTAATAAAACAACAGTGGTACCCCTTATGTTTTATTCTATAACGACAATGCAACAACAGTTGTACCGCTTATGTTTTATTTATGTTTTATATCAAATAAAAACTACAGTGGTGCTGTTTACTTCCGTTACATTTAACATTTGTTACATATTACATTTGTCTTCAAGAAGATTGTTGCATGTTATCCTGCCGTTGGTGAGGGCAGAATCTAAGAATCTTTGTGTTAAGCATTGCAATTGGCTCAAATTCTAACGCTGTTGTTGATAGTAAGTAGTCGTTCAAGCTAGTTTAGATCAGCAGGTTTCTAAAATACGCTTGATTGTCATATCATATCTCACCGAATTTTGCCCCATTATGAAGAAAGAGAGCTAGAGCTCTCAAACTTCGCAGACAGGGGGCCAGGGGCCACTCCCACAGCAAATGCCATCCCCATTTTCAAACCCAAATTTCAATACCAAAACCAGCCATCTGGGGGGTGGGCAAACTTTGCTCAGAGGTAGCCCAGGCCCTTATCTACCACGCCCACTAATTAAATGTCCGATGCCCCTCCCCCTTTTCCCATGCCCCAGCTTTGTAGTGTGCTCCCATGTGAAAAGAGAAGAAGGTTGCCACTAGAGGGTAGGAGATAATCTTGCCTTCCAAAGGTCGGAGTATCCCTTTAATATCAATATTACTATTGTCAATGTGTTGTGGTCACATGTCTGTCCAGGAAGTACATTATGCTGAAAAAACAACAGACAGGAGACAACGTAGTCCACAAGGGTTTTAATAAATGCTTTTAAATGATTAGGGGTCATGGATGGAAGGAGGAGAGGGGAGGCGATGAGGAGAGGGGAGGAGGTGGTGATGGAGAGGGGAGGAGGTGGTGATGGAGAGGGGTGGAGGTGGCGATGGAGAGGGGAGGAGGTGGTGATGGAGAGGGGTGGAGGTGGCGATGGAGAGGGGAGGAGGTGGCGATGGAGAGGGGTGGAGGTGGCGATGGAGAGGGGAGGAGGTGGCGATGGAGAGGGGAGGAGGTGGTGATGGAGAGGGGAGGGGGTGGCGATGGAGAGGGGTGGAGGTGGCGATGGAGAGGGGAGGAGGAGTTGATGGAGAGGGGAGGAGGGGGCGATGGAGAGGGGAGGAGGTGCTGATGGAGAGGAGGTGAGAGGAGGGGGTGGAGCTGATGGCGCTCAGTGCATGCAGAACATGATCATTCCAGCGTTGGAGACCACCCAAAGCCTCCCCAGGTCGTAGGAGAGGTGCCTCATTGCCACACACATGGGGATGTTAGACCAGGCGGTCCCTTGGGTTCGACTGGCATATATCCCTGCCCTGGAGGGGAGAGAGAGGGAGACAAAGGGAGTGAGCATAGGAGGGAGAGAGACCGAGACAGGAGAGCAACTTATGGTCTGGAGTGGACTGGTCCTTAGCGGTCATGTTGATGGTCTGTAGAGGTCTGGTTGATGGTCTGTGTCGGTCAAGTTGATGGTCTGTGTCGGTCTGGTTAATGGTCTGTGGCGGTCTGATTGATGGCCTGGTCTATGGTGCGGTAGATGGTCTGTGTCTCCTACCTCAGATACACTTTGCCGTTGGTGCTTAATCCGAACACCAGGCCGTTACTGGCCGCTTCAACCATCTTCATCTTCAGGCTGCCGGAGTTGATGTACTGCCACCCGGTTTGGCTGCAGGAGTTGGGGTTGACCGCCTGGAGAGACAACCAATCACAACCCATCACTTAGGACCGAGGTTTAGGTACTAGGTTAGAGATGGCTAGTTTAGGTACTAGGTTAGAGATGGTTAGTTTAGGTACTAGGTTAGAGATGGCTAGTTTAGGTACTAGGTTAGAGATGGTTAGTTTAGGTGTTGGGTTAGAGATGGCTAGTTTAGGTACTAGGTTAGAGATGGTTAGTTTAGGCATGAGGTTAGAGATTGTTAGTTTAGGTTGTAATGTTAGAGATGGTTATGAACCATCATCATGGTTCATGATGATGATGATTATGATGATGGTCTTACCCGGGTGTGGAACACGCGTCCAATGGTATCCACCCCCCAGCACCCGTACAGGCCGCAGCTATAGTACTTCAAACTGTAGGCGGGCAAAGCTGACCAGCTCACTGAGCCTGCACCCTTGAACGCTCTCGCATAGGCCGTTCGCAGGCAGTAGGCCCGAGAACCAGTGCTTCCAACCAACAAGCCATCTCCTCCTGCGTCCACCTGGGACAAAGAGAGTCCTGGACCAAGACATGAGCGAGACGTGAGTGAGACGTGAGCGAAATATAAGCAAGACATGATAGACATGAGATAGACATGAGATTGACATAAGATAGACATGATAGACATGAGATAGACATGAGATAGACATGAGATAGACATGAGCGAGACATGAGATAAACATGGGATTGACATAAGATAGACATGATAGACATGAGATAGACATGAGATAGACATGAGCGAGACATGAGATAGATATGGGATTGACATAAGATAGACATGATAGACATGAGCTAGACATGAGATTGACGTAAGATAGACATGATAGACATGAGATAGACCTGAGCGAGGCATGACAAACTATGGCTCCCCGCTTTGCTCGACCGTATAATCAAAGCCTCTCACCGGGAACTCTGGTGAAGTTTCCCCCGATCATTTTGTAGAGCTGGTTTTTGGTGCTGACCCCCCAGGTGCCGGTGTCACCGGTGGTGATGTGCTTCATCCTTTGCGGCCCATGGAGGTACGTCCAGTACACTCCGTTGAGGAAGAAGTTCTGGTTATATACGTTGGATGCGAACACTTGTCCCTTGCTGGCATCGATTTGTGTGGCTCGATTCAGGGTGGGACCCTCCTGGCAACGCCATGCTGTGGATCATCTCCACGTTAGAACTCTGTGGACCTGCTCTAACATCTCCACGTTAGAACTCTGTGGACCTGCTCTAACATCTCCACGTTAGAACTCTGTGGACCTGCTCTAACATCTCCACGTTAAACCTCTGTGGACCTGCTCTAACATCTCCACGTTAGACCTCTGTGGACCTGCTCTAACATCTCCACGTTAAACCTCTGCGGACCTGCTCTAACATCTCTTCGTTATGCTCTGTCCTTTATTTATTCTTCAGTTGGGACGTCAGAAGCAACATTTAAGGAGAAAAATGTAGAAATATGAATACAGAAAGTATTTTAAAATTTGTTAAGTTGTATAGCGGTACTTAAGAAAGTATCACTCAAGATATTATTTTGGTAAAAATGCCCTGGATCAAATGACTGTTCTTCTGCACTTGTTGCTATCTATCATGCACAAAACTTGATTCAGAATGTTCTGAGCAGACTCACCATGACTGCCGGAGACCAGGCTCAACAGGAGCACGAAGCACACTAAAGCTGTCATCTTCAGGGTCTTCTGGTCTCTGATCTGTCTGTCTGTCTCTTGGTCTGGTCATAGTGTGTCCAGAGGAGGCTAATATATCACCCGTACCCAGCAGGACCAGTTCTGCCAGTAGCCTGAGTTTACGGTCAGGAAACCCCAAGAGATGACTACCTCCGCATAGTTGGGCAGCATTTCATAAACACCAAGGCGTATAGTCCTGAGTCCCTGCCAAAAAAACTGAACCTGAAAGAGAGAGAGAGAGAGAGAGAGAGAGAGAGAGAGAGAGAGAGAGAGAGAGAGAGAGAGAGAGAGGGAGGGGGGGGGGGGGGGCCTGAAGTCTTTCTCTCATCCCTGATGAGGAAGGACTACCCATAATTAGACTCATCAAAATTCCCTTGTTTGTTTACAATGCCTGGACAAATCCTCCCCACTGTAAATGCTGTGTATGTACAGTGTAGCTTTAATTGATCTTTTAGGAGATACTGGAATTATTTTAGAATGCCACATTTTACTTTTTATACATTGATTATTTAATATTCAAATATTTGATGTGTATATATTAGAGCTGTCAAGCGATTAAAATATTTAATCGTGATTAATCGCATTAATGTCATAGTTAACTCTAATTAATCGCGATTAATCGCAAATTATTTTTCTATGCTAAATATCCCTTGATTTTTTTGTCCCATAATTCTTCTCATTTTAATTCTCTTATTAACATGGTGAAGTGCATCGGCTTGCCTTGTGCAAATGATTTTTTATTGATAACAACATTGGCATATACACTGATCAAAACAGGACGATACAAAAAAAGAGCCTATAGTGCAATTAAACGACTGCTTTGAACAAATGTCATTTGAACATAGCAGTCAAGCTACTGCTTCTTTGTTTTGAGCCAAAGAAAAAAAATTTTTTTTTTTTTTTTTTTTTTATAAAATAAATGCGTTAATCGCGCGATAAAAAAATGAACGCCGTTAAATTTGGGTTGCGTTAACGCCGTTAATAACGCGTTTAACTGACAGCTCTAGTATATATATATATATTTGATATTTAATGTCTCATACTTCGACCTCCGAATTGTTCACCTGCTTTGACAATGTTAACGTTGCCAATAAAGCATTAAAGAGACAAAGAGAAAGACAGAGAAAAAGAAAAAAAGAGAAAACGAGAGAGAGAGAACAAGAAAGAGACAGAGTGAGAGTGAGAGTGAGAGTGAGAGAGAGAGAGAGAGAGAGAGAGAGAGAGAGACACACACACACAGAGAGGGATATAGAGAGAGGGATATAGAGAGAGAGAGAGAGAGAGATAGAGAGTGAGAGAGAGAGTTTTGGCCAATTGAATTAACAAGCCCCCTCCCAGACTAGCAGGCCAGTGAGGCTACTGGTTTCAGGGCGTGTTGGAGGACAGAGCTGGGCATGGCTGGTCTCAGGCCAGCCGTTCTTCATCACATCCAAGGGGGGGAGACTCTGCAGTCTAGGTGAACTCTGAACCAGACCAGGGGTCTCATTTATAAAACTGTGCGTAGGATCGTTACTAAAAATGTGCGTACGCCCAGACGCCAAGTTTTGCGTGCGCCAAAAAATATTCAGATTTATAAAACACTGCGTACGCACACCTGTACGCAATCTTTGCTTTATAAATCACATACTGACTACAATTGTGCGCAGCTGAATCAGCTTCACGTTCCGCCCTCTACACGCCCCTTTTTAACCATAAATGGTCAATGCAAATGACCTCATGAATGCGATCTGCATATAAAACAGACTCAGATGCCGGTATTATGTCTTGTTGGAAACAATGGCAGAAGTACTGAGAAAATCAAAAAAGCGAAATTTCACGGAGGTTGAAGTGGAGACACTTGTGGGTGAGATGGAGGCCCGAAAGGTAGTTTTGTTCGGCGGTCACGGGATTGGGATCGCCAACAACAAAAAGCAGAGTGAGTGGCAACATGTTGCTGCAGCAGTGAACTCTGTCAGTAGCACGGAGCGCACTGTCCAAGAATTAAAAAAAGAAGTGGTCTGACATAGTTACATATTTTTATCTAGCCTACCAATAAATCGTTATGTTCCCTAAATACCCTCTCCCTCCGAATCCTGCCATTTGCATGGTCCGCCAGAAGTGCCATATGGTGCAGCATTACCACGGCGCTCACCTCTGTATTTATAGGGTTACGGTAATAAGACTGACGAGAACGCCTTGGATAATCAGTTTGTAATTACCCACGTAAAATGTTCTTGAACATAACCCCTTTTTAATGCCTGATTTGTCATGAAAAGCATCAAGAGTAACGGACAACGATTGTGATGAGTGTGGCTTGGTTTTTCACACTTGGGATTTAATTGACATTCGATCATGTGTTTACAGTGTCACATAAAAATATTATGTTATTGACACATGTTGGACAGATGCTTTATTCCATGCAGTCGCGCCGTCAGTGGACAGTATGGAGTGACGGGATTAAATATAGAGAATTTCTTTCTCTATATTTGATTATCCAAGGCGTTCTCGTCAGTCTTATTACCGTAACCCTATAAATACAGAGGTGAGCGCCGTGGTAATGCTGCACCATATGGCACTTCTGGCGGACCATGCAAATGGCAGGATTCGGAGGGAGAGGGTATTTAGGGAACATAACGATTTATTGGTAGGCTAGATAAAAATATGTAACTATGTCAGACCACTTCTTTTTTAAATTCTTGGACAGTGCGCTCCGTGCTACTGACAGAGTTCACTGCTGCAGCAACATGTTGCCACTCACTCTGCTTTTTGTTGTTGGCGATCCCAATCCCGTGACCGCCGAACAAAACTACCTTTCGGGCCTCCATCTCACCCACAAGTGTCTCCACTTCAACCTCCGTGAAATTTCGCTTTTTTGATTTTCTCAGTACTTCTGCCATTGTTTCCAACAAGACATAATACCGGCATCTGAGTCTGTTTTATATGCAGATCGCATTCATGAGGTCATTTGCATTGACCATTTATGGTTAAAAAGGGGCGTGTAGAGGGCGGAACGTGAAGCTGATTCAGCTGCGCACAATTGTAGTCAGTATGTGATTTATAAAGCAAAGATTGCGTACAGGTGTGCGTACGCAGTGTTTTATAAATCTGAATATTTTTTGGCGCACGCAAAACTTGGCTTCTGGGCGTACGCACATTTTTAGTAACGATCCTACGCACAGTTTTATAAATGAGACCCCAGGCCTGTCTCTGTGTCTTGGTATGGTGTGTCCTAAGGAGGCTAATCTAGCTGGTCGTACCTGGTACTAGCTGGTCCTAGCCGCTCATAGCTGGTAGTAGCTGGTACTAGCTGGTCCTCGCTAGTCGTGTCCATTCCATTATGGGAAAATGAAAAGTAGATCATAAGGGATTATGGATCCATAGTTGTGGTTTTATTCTAAAACGTAAATATACGTTAGGCTTATGATATCATAGCCTACTGTCCTACTGTATTATACAAACAAAGTTTGTTCAATGTGAAACAGGGTGATACACATTAAACAAAGGGTCCATAACAGCAACAGAGCCCCCAAGGAAAGGAGGGAAGGCCTCAAACACAAACCTGCAGGCCCCTCGCCAGTCAACTACCAACATGCCCATCGAATCGAAACTAATGAATGCCTTGCTCTACCTACTGCTGATACGTGTGTGTGTGTGTGGGGGGGGGGGGGGGTTTCAGTGTGCACAGGTTAAACCAGTCTGCAAACACAATCAGAAGATCTCCCTTGCCCTGATCATGAACTACAACTCTGACACTTAACCCGAGTCAACACCCTCCCCCTCGCTAATGTTCAGAGGAGCCCGCTCAAGTCCCCTCGATGGAGCGTAGCAAAGGACATCGGTGCAGTCCCCTTTAAGAGCAAGGAGCCAGCATTACAAAGAACTATAAACACACGGCCGCCACACGCCTGATTCACGCGATAAACACACGGCCGCAACACGCCTGCTTGGTTCCGAGTCCAAAGCAGACCGGGGGCCCCTAAAGGATGCAGCAGACCGGCGGGCCCCTAAAGGACGCAGCAGACCGCCGGGCCCCTAAAGGACGCAGCAGACCGCCGGGCCCCTAAAGGACGCAGCAGACCGCCGGCCCCTAAAGGACGCAGCAGACCGCCGGGGCCCCTAAAGGACGCAGCAGACCGCCGGGCCCCTAAAGGACGCAGCTAGTGATGGCAGTGTGACACTGAAGCTTCGATACGTGCTTCAAACCAACTCCCAAGAATCACTGCTTCGAAGCTTGCTTCAGAGCAAAAAAAAACACGTGACATGTGACGTCCGAAGCAGCAACTGGTTCGTTGCCTGAATGAATCACTTGACTGGTCCGCGGCTCGGTGGAGAAGCTTTGAGCAAAAAAAAAGAAACCCACTCAATCCATAAGGCAGCCTACCTCAATACAAATCTTTGAGTGTCTAACCCCATCCCACATAATCACCCCCTAGAGTTACTCAAGCACACCCAACCAACCTTGTCCAAAGCCAGCTGGTCACCGCCTAATTATTTAATGAAAAAAGAAAACACAATCGATGCTACAATCGTTTACGGGAGTTGTGCATAGTACGCTATGTATGTAATAGATCAACGTAAGGTATCGATTAGAGTAGACTAGGGGATAACACACTGACTGTGGAGTGGAGGACCCGGGTCCGAATCCCATTCCCGGGGGGAAAGTTTTTATATGCTGTTTCAATTATATCCTAGCCTACATCAGTTAGCCTATCTGGACAGAAGGCTAGGCATATCCCTTTAAGAACAATTTAGACATCTGTATTTAGATCAATCTTTATTCGTGAAAAGATCATGCTATTAAGTATTTGGGTTTGTGTGTTTGTGCGTCAAATCGTTTTCAAAGCAGGGATACGTTGAATCCACTGCAGCCTCGAACTTCGCCAGCAGAGGTCACTGTCACTGAAGCTTCGAGTAATGAACCCATTTTCGAAACATTTGGCTCAACTGGTTCGATGCTTCATAAAAGCTTCATTTGCCCATCACTAGACGCTGCAGACCGCCGGGCCCCTAAAGGACGCAGCAGACCGCCGGGCCCCTAAAGGACGCTGCAGACCGCCGGGCCCCTAAAGGACGCAGCAGACCGGCGGGCCCCTAAAGGACGCAGCAGACCGCCGGGCCCCTAAAGGACGCAGCAGACCGCCGGGCCCCTAAAGGACGCAGCAGACCGCTGGGCCCCTATAGGACGGTGGTGTTAACTCGTCTATCCTGGTTCAGTTTATTTTCAACCAGTCGGTCTGCATCTCCTTCCTGTTGGCCTGTATCTCTGGAATGCTCTTTCAGTTCCTCTCTGAGGTCTTTTGAGGTCGGGTTGTTTGATTATTAGTGTTAAGAATAAATAAACTAATCAAGGAAGTCCGGGTCTATTCTACCCGATCTGGTTAGATCGGATTAATTAAATACCTGCATGACATTCTAATAATACATTACATGCAAATGCTACACACTATCTATCAAGTAAGAGTCAATGATTTTGAACAACTCGTCTGCAGTTGCTCTGGTAGTTACACATTTGCAGAAAAGCAAATCCTCCCTCAAATCTTCTCAATCAATGAATCTGAAGTATGCTATTAATAAACACCCTTTGTAACTGTCAGTAGCTTCATCCATCTGCAGAGCAAAACGTTTGTCTCGTATTTTGTCATTAAGCTGCTCCTCTATGTCTTTTAAGCAACTCTGTCGTAGGCCTACACGACAGTTGAGTATAGTTTTTCTTTGGAAGAAACCAATGGCCTTATCTCTGTGTTTGGGATGTGAAGTCTTCAAGTGGCATCTTAACTTGTTCGGCCTCATACTGTCAGAAGCTAATATTTTGAGACACACAACACACTGCGGTCTCACTTCATTGTCCACCGTTGTACTGGTGAAACCGAGGGTGAGAAATGCCTCATCATACCTTCTTGTCTTTGTTTTGGTAGTTTAGGCATTTGGTGTGGATTCATCTTCTGCTTTACGTTTACCTGGCAGTACTTTCACAAACCTTTCCATGATTTGCTATGTAGCAGTGAAGAAGAAAAATGTTTGCCTGTCATTTATATTTAGCCTCATGTGCCGCACGCCACGTCCCACCTCGCGCCGCGCCCCCCCTGTCATAACTCCGCCCCCCCCCGTTTGAAAACCTAACTGAAGTATAACTAGGTTATCTTAACTATACTAACATTAAATGAAGCATCACTAGGTTATCTTAACTATACTAACATTAACTGAAGTATAACTAGGTTATCTTGACTATACTAACATTAACTGAAGTATAACTAAGTTATCTTAACTATACTAACATTAACTGAAGTATAACTAGGTTATCTTAACTATACTAACATTAACTGAAGTATAACTAAGTTATCTTAACTATACTAACATTAACTGAAGTATAACTAAGTTATCTTAACTATACTAACATTAACTGAAGTATAACTAAGTTATCTTAACTATACTAACATTAACTGAAGTATAACTAGGTTATCTTAACTATACTAACATTAACTGAAGTATAACTAAGTTATCTTAACTATACTAACATTAACTGAAGTATAACTAAGTTATCTTAAATATACTAACATTAACTGAAGTATAACTAGGTTATCTTAACTATACTAACATTAACTGAAGTATAACTAAGTTATCTTAACTATACTAACATTAACTGAAGTATAACTAGGTTATCTTAACTATACTAACATTAACTGAAGTATAACTAGGTTATCTTAACTATACTAACATTAACTGAAGTATAACTAAGTTATCTTAACTATACTAACATTAACTGAAGTATAACTAAGTTATCTTAAATATACTAACATTAACTGAAGTATAACTAGGTTATCTTAACTATACTAACATTAACTGAAGTATAACTAAGTTATCTTAACTATACTAACATTAACTGAAGTATAACTAAGTTATCTTAAATATACTAACATTAACTGAAGTATAACTAGGTTATCTTAACTATACTAACATTAACTGAAGTATAACTAAGTTATCTTAACTATACTAACATTAACTGAAGTATAACTAGGTTATCTTAACTATACTAACATTAACTGAAGTATAACTAAGTTATCTTAACTATACTAACATTAACTGAAGTATAACTAAGTTATCTTAACTATACTAACATTAACTGAAGTATAACTAGGTTATCTTAACTATACTAACATTAACTGAAGTATAACTAAGTTATCTTAACTATACTAACATTAACTGAAGTATAACTAGGTTATCTTGACTATACTAACATTAACTGAAGTATAACTAAGTTATCTTAACTATACTAACATTAACTGAAGTATAACTAAGTTATCTTAACTATACTAACATTAACTGAAGTATAACTAGGTTATCTTGACTATACTAACATTAACTGAAGTATAACTAGGTTATCTTAACTATACTAACATTAACTGAAGTATAACTAGGCTATCTTAACTATACCAACATTAACTTAACTGTACTAACATTACTGAAGATGAACTTTGTTAACTTAACTATATTAACATTAACTCATTCAGGATATAAACACACGGCCGCATCACCGGGCCCCTAAAGGACCCAGCAGACCGCCGGGCCCCTAAAGGACCCAGCAGACCGCCGGGGCCCCTAAAGGATGCAGCAGACCGCCGGGCCCCTAAAGGACGCAGCAGACCGCCGGGCCCCTAAAGGACGCAGCAGACCGTCGGGCCCCTAAAGGACCCAGCAGACCGCCGGGCCCCTAAAGGACGCAGCAGACCGCCGGGCCCCTAAAGGACACAGCAGACCGCCGGGCCCCTAAAGGACCCAGCAGACCGCCGGGCCCCTAAAGGACCCAGCAGACCGCCGGGCCCCTAAAGGACGCAGCAGACCGCCGGGCCCCTAAAGGACGCAGCAGACCGCTGGGCCCCTATAGGACGGTGGTGTTAACTCGTCTATCCTGGTTCTGTTTATTTTCAACGGTCGGTCTGCATCTCCTTCCTGTTGGCCTGTATCTCTGGAATGCTCTTTCTCTTCCTCTCAGATTTCTTTTTGAGGTTGGGTTGTTTAGTGTTAAGAATAATTAAGGGTTTCCTGACCGTAAGCTCAGGCTACTGGCAGAACTGGTCCTGCTGGGTAATGCTGGTGATATATTAGCCTCCTCTGGACACACCAGACCCAGAGACAGACGGACAGATCGGACACCAGAAGGCCGTGAAGATGACAGCTGTAGTGTTTCTCCTGCTGCTGCTGAGCCTGTGCTGTGTTCCAATATCCATATGACATTACTAGTGGGCAGTAATAATAATAATAATAATAATAATAATAATACATTTAATTTAGAGGCGCCTTTCAAGACACCCAAGGTCACCTTACAGAGCATATAGTCATCATACATTTTTTAAAAAGCAAGACATTGTGGAAATAAATAAATAAATAAATAAATAAACATAAGCAATAATAAATAAATAAAACAAAAACAATCAAAACAGTGATCAGTTAGACGTTGTGTGCGAGTTTGAACAAGTGAGTTTTGAGTTGTGACTTGAAGGTTGAAATGGTGTCTGACTGTTTTATGTGTGGGGGGAGGGAGTTCCAGAGCCTGGGTGCTGAACAGCTGAATGACCGGGCACCCATTGAAGTGAGTCGTGATGTGGGGATACATAGTAGTCCAGCAGAGGTTGAGCGGAGGGAGCGGGAGGGAGTGTATTCTTGGAGGAGGTCGCAGAGATAACTGGGGGCTAGGTTGTGGAGAGCTTTGTAGGTGAGGAGTAGGGTTTTGTATTGGATGCGGTAGTGTACTGGGAGCCAGTGAAGTTGAATGAGGACAGGGGTGATGTGGTCAGATGATTTGGTGCGGGTGATGATCCGGGCGGCTGAGTTCTGAATGATCTGCAGTCTGTTGATAAGTTTGGTGGGGAGTCCGGTGAGGAGGGCGTTGCAGTAGTCTATGCGTGATGTGACAAATGAGTGAACTGGGATTTCAGCGCTGGATTGGGTCAGTGATGGGCGGAGTCTGGCGATGTTGCGGAGGTGGAAGAATGCAGTCCGGGTGATGTTGTGAATATGGGGTGCGAATGAGAGGGTGTTGTCCAGGATGACGCCGAGGCTCTTGACTTGGTGGTTCACAGTTTGTGTGTGTGTGTGTGTGTGTGTGTGTGTGTGTGTGTGTGTGTGTGTGTGTGTGTGTGTGTGTGTGTGTGTACCCGGTTCACAGTGGTGGGTAGTAACGCATTACAAGTAACGCAAATGAGTAAAAAAGTAAATTTTTCGGGTAACGAGTACTTTTCACGTTCCTTTTTTAAGTCTGTAATTTTACTCCTACTTGAGTAAATATTTGATTTAGAATTCTACTCTTCACTCAATTACATTTTTACAAAGCTCTTGCCTTTTGTCACATGCACAGAGCTTAATGCAAATTTGTTTGAAAAGAAATTACATTTTTTGTTGTACATAATGCTTTTGTTGTACAACTTGTGAAGAAATGTTTTAGGAGTGCATCTCTTTCTCTCCCTCACTTACTCACACATTCTAACACGTTGTCTTTTTCACTGATCCAAGCACTCCAATACAAAAATGTAAAGTAACTTGTAATTTTAGTAACTTTAAAACCAAGTACTTTTTTACCCTTACTCAAGTAGGTTTTCCAATTGGAATGTTTACTTTTACTAAAGTAGATTTTGAAGGAAGTAATTTTATAGATTTTCAGTACTCTACCCACCACTGCTAGTGGGCGTGTCCACCTAGATCTGTGCTGGATAGATCAGTCTACCAGCCTACCTAGTTGACTGAAGTAAACGTTGACACGCCCACTAGTGATGTCATATGGGGCCGATTTTCGAAACGGCTTGTTAGGCTAATCACACTCACACCTGGTGGTATAATATGTCCCCTTTAATGTATACTATTCACACAATTGAACTTATATTTTTTCTTGTGTTTATGTTGTAACTGTGTACTGCTGTCCATCTTGGCCAGGACTCTCTTTTAAAAGAGATTTTAATCTCAATCAGACTAACCTGGTTAAATAAGGATATCATAACCCAACAGAGAGGAGGAGAACCCAACAGAGAGGAGAACCAAGGGAGGTGGCGGCCCCTAGTGGAGGAAAGACAACATAGCATATTTTCCAGTGTGTCGAGTTGAACGGTCACCAGTACTAATAATTTGTATTAGTAGCAACAGAGACAATATAATACCTCCTAATTAACCAGCTGGTCTGTTGTGTTGTCATGTTGAGTTCTTTTCAGGTTGTGTGTCTCGGGTTGTGTGTCTTTGGTTGTTTATGTCTTCGGTTGCGTTTGTCTCGGGTTGTGTGTGTCTTTGGTAGTGTGTCTCAGGTTGTGTGTCTCGGGTTGGTGTCTCGGGTTGTGCGGGTATCAGGTTGTGGGTCTACTCACACAACATGACAACACAAGGAGGCGAAGGAGGGGGGCCCCCCCGCTCCCCCTCCCACCCGCCACTTTTCCCGCGGTGCCGCAGGTAGTTTCGGCGCCAGTCCTTCAGACATCTGGCTGTAGGTGAACCACGTGACCCGCCATCTCGATCTGTGACCCGCGGCTCCCCGGTGACCGACGATGCGCGCCTGTCGACCCGCCAACAAACGAGTGTGAGCCAGTTCGGGCTACGCCCCCATTGGTCAAGGTTTGTCTACGCAACGAGATCACTCGGCGCTGGTTGGCTGTGACACCATGACGCTCCAGCTCGTAGCCGTTGATTGGCTGCGGCGAGGCAGGCTCCTGAGAGCGCCAGAAAACAATCTTTAGCGGGTCTTCTTCAGACTCCAGCCCTGGTTCAGTCTCCAGAGTCCCGCTGTAGAGTCCAGAGTGAACCGGACCGTCCGCGGCTATGAGGACCTGAAGACCTGAATACCCCCTCCAGACCCTCCAGACCCTCCAGGACTACTGGACGATTGAGACCAGGATTACCTTACCTTTACTAAGGTAAGCCACTAAGCCGGACCACTGCCCCTCCACAGGGGTCCAGACCCATGAAGACCTAACACCACAGCGGTATTAATCAAACGTTACCTGTTGTATACTTCACTGATACTTCAGTAATTTCGATTATACTTAAATGTCTTTAATTAAACTGTGAACTAGAAGTTGGGACGCTGCTAGTTACTACTAGGTTACTAGTGGTTACTACTAGGTTACTAGTCATCACCTGGTTACCAATGCATCAATCTTCACTTCTGATTATGTCTGACAAGCCCTCTTGGTCTCCTGTCAGGAGGGGTTAGATGATCTGATGGTTAGATAATCCTCTGAGAAGACCGTTGATGTTAGCTCTGTTAGCTGGGGGCTAGTTATCGGCGCCTAGCGTTAGCGCCAAATTATCTGACCTCCCCTAAAGGATGTCTCACTCAGTCACTCACTCTCTCACACACACACACACACACACACACACACACACACACACACACACACACACACACACACACACACACACACACACACACACACACACACACACACACACACACACACACACACACACATTACAAGTCTAGACTGTAGAGGAGATGTGGTCTAGAGGAGACATGGTCTAAAGGAGACGGGGTCTAGACTCTAGAGGAGGTCTTGTCTAGAGAGAGATGTGTTGATCAGATGTGGTCTTGTCTAGATGTTTCGCGTGTCTCTGAAAGACCTCAGCAGTCCAGGGAGGACCATGGACCTCAGCGGAGACGTCCACCGCTCGGCAAGTGACCAGAAGGTAATACAACCACACAACCATCGTATGTTGTTAACGTGTATTAACATGTTCCTAATAATCCATCATGTGTTCATTGATGATACGGTATAGGTTATAATGTGGTGGCTCATGTTCGTGAGAGTTCATATATTAGATAGAAGTATAGATATAATACTAGACGTTATATTAGATGTAATACTAGATGTTATATTATATCGATTTAATAGTAGATGTAATCCTAGGTGTTATATTATATAGATGTTATATTATACTAGATGTAATGCATTATGTTATATTATATAGATTTAATACTAGATCGTCTCCCCAGGAGAACATCTGCACTGGGCGGCCTGCCCCCACCCGGACCCCCGCTGAGCTCCAGTCTCCCGCTGACATGCGGACACCTGTCAAGCACGCGGGTGACTCCCCCCAGCCTGAGCCCTGGACCCCTACCGCCAACCTGAAGATGTTGATCAGCGCCGCCAGCCCCGACATCAGACGCATGAGAAAGGTATCAGTAATCAATACTATTACCAATACTATCTATATAATCAACACATTACCAATATCTATCTTATCAGTAAACAATTATTTCAATAACAGTGATCATATATTATGTGGACGGCTGGTTTAAGTAAGGGATAATGCAGACGAGGTGTCCATTATCAGGAATTAATGGACGACGCGGAGGCCTTCGAACCGTCCTCCGCTGCGCATCGGACGGTTGCCTCCGCAAAGTCCATTCATTCCTGATAATGGACACCTCGAAGGGCATTATCCCGCATATACCATGGTCACTTGCTAAAGAAAATAAAATAAAACCATTCATTTATATTTTCATGCGTTTTACAATCCAAATATAACGTTTTTCACAAGCCACAACTTTGTTTCCCTGGTAACGCCTGAGGTTTTGATTAATACCTGGAACAATCATTACCGTCCCTAAAGGTTCTTATGCAATGGAAACGTTGTTCACTCCTCCAGTAAATAGGACGGACCTTAGCTACGATTTGGCCACGGGAGGTATTCTAGTCCGCTCAGCTATGAGCCAGAAATCAGGGGTTAATGCACACCCTGCAGCCAATCAGAATTGAGTATTCCCCCAGGTCGTGGTATAAAGCTGTGTAACAACCACAGTGGTCTCCATGGTAACACGCCGTCGACCACAGTAGACTGACCCGGCTCGCCGTCCAATCGCCTCTGGGCTGTTCTGAACGCTGCCCTCTGATTGGTCTGTTCCCAGTGTGATGCGGTGGAGGAGGAGGAGGAGGAGGGGGAGGATGGCGAGGCCAAGCCCAGCAGGAAGCAGAGGAGTCTGGGGCTGCTGTGTCAGCGCTTCCTGGCCCTCTACCCCGACCACCCCCAGGACAACGTGACCATCTCATTGGACGAGGTCGCCAGCAGTCTGGGTGAGAGCGAATAGCCTGCCGGAGTTCTTACCCAGGGAGTATAACCCCCGAACCCTTCAGTGTTAGTGCCTTGCTCTACACACTGATGCCTGCAGGTAGACTGGCGACACTGGGGGGAGTTGCACCCAGAACCTCTGGGATGCAGGGCTCTAACCCGGCGTGTCTCCCCCAGGCGTGGAGCGGCGGCGGATCTATGACATCATCAACGTGCTGGAGTCCCTGAGCATGGTGGACCGCGTGGCCAAGAACTGCTACACCTGGTGGGGCCGGCGGCGCCTGGGGGCGCGGCTGGGGGAGCTGCAGCGCCACGCCCACCAGCAAGGCAGCGGCCCTGCCCCCGCCACCACGCCCCGGGACGAGGAGGCCGCCGACGGAGACGCCGTCAGTGGTGAGGAGGTGCCCCGGTGGTTCACATCCTGTTGACTGGTCTCGACTTCCTGTTTTGTGTTCTTGACTTCTTGTCCTTTGTCCTGACTTCCTGTCTTGTGTCGGGGACTTTCTGTCCCGTGCTCCTGGCTTCCTGTCTTATGGTCTTTACTTCCTGTCCCTTGTTCTTCTCTTCCTGTCCCGTAGTCCTGACCTCCTTTCCTGTTGTCCTGACTTCCTGTCCTGCGGCCCTGACTTCCTGTCCCCTGTTCTTGACCTCCTGTCCTTTTGTCCTGACTTCCGGTCTCATGGTCTTTACTTCCTGTTCCGGGTTCTTCTCTTACTGTCCCGTGGTCCTGACTTCCTTTCCTGTTGTCCTGACTTCCTGTCTTGTGGTCTGCAGTGACGGCCAACAGGAAGGACAAGTCTCTGCGCATCATGAGCCAGCGCTTCGTGTCGCTCTTCCTGGTGTCGGAGTCGCAGTGCGTTACCTTGGAGACGGCCGCCCAGCTGCTGATCGACCACAACGCCACCAGCCACAGCAAGTACAAGAGTAAGACACGCCCCCACTCACCCTGTCATTCATTCTCTCACCCTGTCACCCTGTCACTCTGCTCTGTCACTCAGACCACCAGCAACAGCAAGTACAAGAGTAAGACACTCAGTCAATCTGTCACTTACTCTGTCCCCCTGTCACGCGAGTCGTTTCTCAATACCAAGTACGCAAACTGCGGACTCGTGGACTTTGAAGTTCGCACTTGATAAGTAGGACTTCCAAGTACAAAACTCGAGGACGGGAGGACGCAGCTGCAATTGGAACAGCAGCGGACTCGATGATGTCACCACCTCAGCTCGTCTGTTAACTGCTACGGCCTCATGTTGGCATCTACTACTGAACAATATCAACAAATTATATGAAACAAAACACCAGCCTCTTTCGTTTAAAAATAGTTGGATAATATTTTGAATTAATATAAATGAAAAGATATGCGTATTCACACGGAACGCCAGCTGTACCCTACATATAATAAGTCAGTGGCGGGAAAATGATTGTATGAGATTGCCGTTTCTCAATGTTCCTATATAGCCTATTATTATATTATTGGAGAGTAGGCTATTGATACAAGAATTACGAACGAGCGAGAATAGAATAGAAACACACACATACACAAAAACTATCGGCTGGATTGACCGGGACTTCCGTTTCCACTTATATAATATAAATATATTATATAAAACAAAGACCCAGCCTCTTTCATCTTAAAATAATAGTATGTCAATATTTTGAATGGATAGGCCTCCATTTTTGTTATATTTTTTTAATGTTCCCATATAGCCTATTATTATAGCTTACATACTGATATTTTAAAACATAGGAATGTGAAATGCATCCTGGGATATTTAACGGTCACGTCATCTCCGATGCATCCTCGATCAAACTGCCAATTTAAGAATGCAGCACTTCCGTGTTTTACGACAGTACTTGACTTGATGCCTACTTTGAATTGGAACAGTACTTGGGCTACGACTGATGACGTTTCACAAGAACACAAGTACAGAGAAGAACGCAAATTGAGAAACGGCTTCTGTCTTGGTAGGAAGTGCAAGAGTAAGACACGCCCCCATCCACTCACGTACTCACTCAATCAGCGGTGGTTGATCTGTTCTCTCTCCCCTCCCCTCGGCTAAGGTCTTCCCTCTCCCCTCCCCTCGGCTAAGGTCTTCCCTCTCCCCTCTCCTCAGCTAAGGTGTCCTCTCTCCCCTCCCCTCAGCTAAGGTGTTCTCTCTCCCCTCCCCTCAGCTAAGGTGTTCTCTCTCCCCTCTCCTCAGCTAAGGTGTTCTCTCTCCCCTCCCCTCAGCTAAGGTGTTCTCTCTCCCCTCCCCTCGGCTAAGGTGTTCTCTCTCCCCTCCCCTCAGCTAAGGTGCGGCGTCTCTACGACATCGCCAACGTCCTGACCAGCCTGGCGCTCATCAAGAAGCTCCACGTCCGCGGAGACCGGGGCAGGAAGCCCGCCTTCCAGTGGCTGGGCCCGATCTGCTTCAGCACCCCCCCCGGTGAGGCCCTCGGCCCCCGGCCCTCGCCCGTAGAGTTCACCTGTCTCTGTTCTGCCGTTCTTCCCGTCTTAATTTGTGTTAATAAAGTTATGTCTCCTCTTTCCTGTGGACACACAGTTGCCATGGCAGCAGTCACTCCACCAGAAAGTGTCTCAGAGCCAATCTCAGCTCCGAGTGGCCGGGAGGCCAAGCTGACCCGCCACGCCTCCTTCAATGTCCCGCCGAGCCGTAGCTCCGCCCACCGCCTGGTGAACTCCGCCCCCTGCAGTCCCACCTCCAGGCCAGCAGGTGAGGCCCTGTTAGAGACCGTGTCTGTCAATGCAGCGAAGCCTTACCGTATGTTAATGTGTTTGCTCCTCTTCCTCCTGCTCCTCCTCTTCCTCTTCCTCCTGCTCCTCCTCCTACCCCTCCCCCTCCTCCATAGTGGACAGTGACCCCACTCAGCTCTTCCATCCATTATTGATTATAGGATCGATCGCTCTCTAAAATAGATCCAGTATTTCAACCCCTCCTCTCTCTCCCCCCCCTCCCCCTCCTCTCTCCAGCCGTATCCCAGCAACCACTGGACTGTTCTAGACACGCCCTCCTGGACCTCAGCTACAGAGAGTGAGCTTACACACACCACATATTATGGGATGTTTCTGAACTCCGCTGACCTGTTTCTGATGCCATTTCTGTTGCCATGGTTTCAGGGGCGTGTCGACCCCCCTGCAGGCCCCCTACTCACAGCCCCGCCCACATCTTGAGGAAGACTCCGCCCCTCAGCGGGTGGCCTACCTGCCCAGCCTATCACAGCCCTCTGTGGTGCTGCTGTATGGGGGTCAGAGGTCACCCAAGAGGAAGAGGGACGGAGAGGAAGAGGATGAGGAGGAGACTGAGGTTTGTTTATTTGTTTGACTAAATGAGTAGGGTGTAGGGGTCAGAGGTCACCTGGCTCTAGGATCCAGTAGCAGCATGACGTCATGGTAACCCTGGTTGATGGTCTGTTGTTTTTGTTGCAGAACCGCCATGGGGGGGGCTCTGACCCCAGCGGCCCCGCCCAACCCTACCACTACCTCTACGTCCCGCACAACGCAGGTACGTTACCCAGAGGCCCTCACTAAAGGTCGTCATGGAAATACCCTCCGACCAGCCTACCAAAACACCCACGCGTGTGTGTGCGTGTGTGTGTGTGTAACTAAGAACACCACCAAGGGTGTCTGACCACACCCCCTCTTCTCTGACTCCTCCCCCCTCCTCAGGCCTCAACAGCATCAACTTCCTGTTGTCCGCCAGCCAATCAGCGGCCGGCCTCTCTCTGCCCACGCTGGCACTGCCCTACGTGCTCCTCCCCTCCTACCCAGTCGCCCCCGGCGACGCACACCCCTCCCCCCTCGGCTTCCTGTCCCAGGCCAACTTCCTAATGGGCGCGGCGGGGCCTTATGGGCACCCGGGGGCGGAGCTTGGCGTGACGCTAGCCCCTCCCCCGCAGAGCAAGAGGGACGACGTCGCCAAGCAGCAACCACTGGTGAGACAACCGCCTGTTATCGTAGCAACCCGTTACCGTAGCCAATCGGAGAGCTCCATGCGGTGCTCTAAGAGAACACGGGTTAACTTAACGAATCAGGAAACGAGGCTCCGCCCTTTTCAGTTCTATGCCGTTGCCATGGTGACTGTTACTGTCAAGCTTTTGTTGTTTTAACCTTTGACCTCAATTCATTCCTGCCCCAGACGCCTCGCACCCCCAAAGAGACCACGCCCACTCCCAGCGGCGGGACCTTCTTCCAGACGCCGGGAACGCTGGGTAGTGTAGTCCCGGCTATCGGCAGGAGAAAGAGAGGCTCCGCCCAGAGACGGCTGGACGTAGGCCACACCCCCCAGGCTAGCTGAGCCAATCGCAGCGCACTGCTCTCTGGCCAGGAGAAGACCTCAGAGGAAACTCTGATCTGAACAGAACATTGATCATAGTTCTATGATCCAATACTTAAATTGAACTTCTTCAAATGTTACATATTCTACAGGACAACGTTTGTGGAGGTTCACTGAAGGAAGCTCTCGATGTTACCTCCTATGAAGCCTCATGGCCAACGGATCCTCTGGCTGATCTGTCTCGTGGAGAGACCGACGGCGGCCGTGTTGTGAACACAGCCCCCTCTTGTGGCCACAGTGTGTGCTATGACCACATGCTACTTCCTGTCCTCTATTGATTTGTGTTTTTACTCCAGTGCTAATTTATATTTTAATTAATATATGTGTAAATGACTTGTGGAGGATAACGATGGTGTCTTCTCGAAGCAGTGCCAAGTGGACCGGAACTGCTTGAATGTTTGAGGTTAAATCACTAAAGCCTTAAGTTTACAGCCAGGCAGCCGCTGCTAATGGTTACTATGGTTACCCTGGTGCTGCCCTCTGGGACCTTTGACCTGATGGTGCTGTCGTTGTGGCAACCGACGTTTCTAATACTTGAATTCCCTGTCGGGGACTTAGTCTTCCAGATGTGAATTTTGGAGATATGGAATTACTTCAACGTACTGTAACAACCACTAGCCTCACGAAACAAGCTTTACGGTAGGGGCTGTAACTTTACAACCTGGTACCCTGCTGTGACTTTACACCCTGGTTCCTGGTACCCTGCTGTAACTTTAGACCCTGATTTCTTGTACACCAGCTCATGCTGGTTTCGGTCATCACTAAGTTGCAGACTTGGGTAAGAAAGGAAGCTTCTAATGTCTTGTTGAACGGCTGGACGTGGACCCATACGACTGTAGCACCAGCTCTCTAATGCCTTGCACAATGGTTAGCATTTAGGGGCAGTCACCCCACGCCCTGAAGCATTCTGGGCCACGCCCACTTATTCAACATGTCAAACACAAATGTTAGGTACACTCTGTAATAAAATGGTTAAAAACTAACTAACTGTTTCATGTGTCTTAAAGGTGTTTGAAATGGCTCAAATACATCCAGCTGAAACACTTTAGATATTTGTAAAATGCCAGGTGTTATAAGAGTGCATCAGATGATCTGTAGTGGGATTCTAACTCCGGAGCACGTGAACAATGTCCCTGTGTGAAGAGGGGCAACGTGACTGATGAGGTTCATGTTTCAGTGTGTTTACCTCTATAATATACTCACCTCCAGAGCCAGCAGCACACAGTACTGCAGTACAGTATTACCCAATACTGTGTACTCCTCCATGGACACAGTAGTACACAGGATTACAGTACTGTGTACTCCATGGACACAGCAGTACACAGTATTACAGTACTGTGATACTGTGGTTCCTTCAGGTGCTGAAGTGGTTTTCAAAATGTCAGTTGTTAGTTTAGGTTTTTACTGAGTTGAGTAGCTGTTGAGTAGTTTACTTTCCAGGCGTTTAGTGAGTAGCTTTGACCTGTAGATTGTTTTGTTAAAGCATTAAAGGGGTTGCATGATTGGCCGTTACAAACTAGACATTACAAGTGGGAGGGTCCTCCCTGCTGACGGACAGATCAGCCTACCAGTTTGTACAGTCCACCGGATGGATGAATCCACCCTACCAGTTGGTAGTCCACTGGGTAGGTGAATCAATCTCCCCTACCAGATCTGTGTTTCGTGCCCTCTGATTGGCTGACGTGGGTAGCAGTAACAAACATGAGCAAAGCAGTCGTGTTGGACGTCGTATTTTATTATTAAAGCCATTAAAATGGAACCATGCCCAATAGATAGATCTCTACGTCTGAAGCGGAGTACAGGGTCCGGTACGAGGGGGGTCCGGAGTAAAGGAGGGTCCGGGGAGGTGTGCTCGTGGAGCGTCAGGGCGGGAAAAACAAGGGTCCTCTGCTGCTGGAAGAAAGGCTGAGGTCAGTGGGGGGGGGGGGGGGGGGGTCGAGGTCAGCAGGGGGGGGGGGGGGGGGGTCGGGGGTTAGCGAGGGTGGGTTGGTCATCTGGGGTGGGGCTGGACAGGTACACGGGTCCATGTTGTTAGGGTTAATTGATTGAAGGCCGACCTCTGAACTTTGACCTTATAAAATAAACAGCTGGTTCTGGGGTCTTCCGTCCGAGGGGGGGGGGGGGGCATGGGGGGGCGATGATGCGAGCATGGGTCCATGTCCTCCTATAAATCCTTTAAATATTGCATGATCACATTTCAGCTTTTACAAAAGAAACAACGAAGGAGGACAGCTTCTGTCTTTACACTTTGTACATCCAGTGAGGAGCTGGGCGGCTAGGAACACAGAGGAACATCAAACCAAACGAATACTCAACATTCACTTTGTACAGCGGCGGCCGCGGCCAGCCCATAATAGTCCCGAGCTTTGATACATGCAGTGGACGTGTGGTCGGGGTAGGGTCGAAGGTCACTAAACGCTACCGTCAGTCAAAACTATCGCAGTCTGGTGTTCCTCGCTTCCACCGGGGGGCGACAGGAAACCCCAACACACGCAGAGAGGAGGGGGTACAAAGGAACAGGAAGTGATGTCACTGCAGGAGATGAGGGGGGGGGGGGGGGGGGATCTCCGGGATATGGCCCGTTCTCTTCCTCTCTGTAAACATGGCGGCGCCCTCGTCTGATCTTCTGATCCGCAGACGAAGAGCGAACAGAAGAAGAACTCAAAACAATAGAACTCAAAAGTAAGAAAGGAATCAGTGCAAAAAGGTACAGACCAACCGAAACACGTCGACGAGACGCTAGTGGAATGGAGGTGTAAACTCAAAGGGTCTCTGATAGGTCAAGGGTCGCGGGGTCACAGGGAACCAAGACTCGCCACAACATCATTATTTCATCTATAAATATTTAAAATAAATACTACTTCTCATCACATTGTCTGTAGGGTCAGCGGTCGGCCCTGCTCACCAGGAGACCTCCTGGTGGGTACTGGTCGGTACTGGTCACCAGGAGACCTCTTGTGCGGCCTTGGACCGGTACAGGTCGGTCCAGGTCATCAGGAGACCTCCTCGTGTTAACTGGTCCAATCCGGGTCACCAGTAGACTGGTCGGTCCACGGCCCTGGCGATCGATGGCCTTGCGACCGTTGCAGTGGCGACCGATGGCCTGGCGACCGTTGCCCTGGGGACCGTTGCCCTGGGGACCGTTGCCCTGGCGACCGGGACATTGGACTTAGACGGACACGTGCAAAACTCTGGACCTTTAAAAGACTTTCCCTTATCCAAGTCACACTCAAAATAACAAATAAAACAACTCTAAAAACAACAGGAAACAAATAAAACTCCCGCCTCCGTTGTCCCGACAACCACACCCGCAGGGGGAGGAGCTTCAAACCGGGCCAATCGAGAGCGCTGGATGATGCAGAACAGAAACGGGGGAGGGGGGGGGATGTGCAGGGGGAGGAGGAGGGGTCAGAGTTCATGTGACACTGGGCTCCTCCCCTCTCCAAACCACACATGCCTGGCAGCACAGACCGTCCAATGGGCAACAAGAGGAAAGGCGAAGGGGGCGGGCTCTTCTCCTATTGGTGGAGAGATAGAGGGTTTGATGGGGAGCAGAAGTGCTGGTGTGTGTACTAGATGGTCGTACTAGGTAGCACTCAGCACCTAGTACCACCATCTAGTACTGACAGCACTCAGAACTAGATGATACTAGATAGTAGTACTACTAGCAGTACTAGGTGGTAGTACTAAGTGGTAGCAGTACTCGGTAGTAGCACTTGGGGCTTGTAGCAGTACTAGGTGGTAGTACTAGGGGCTTGTAGCAGTACCAGGTGGTAGTACTTGGTGGTAGTACTCGTTGGTAGTACTAGGAGCAGTACTGGTAGCAGTACTCTGTGGTAGTACTAGGAGCAGTACTGGTGGTAGTACTTGTAGCAGTACTGGTGGTCCCGGCTGTTGTAGGTGGGCGTGGCAGCAGCAGGGTGTGTTGAGGTGTTTCATGCGCGTCCTGCCAGGTGACCTTCTGCTCGGGGGGGCGATTTCTGGGGGGGGGGGGGGGGGGGGGGGGGGGGGCGGCGGGGGCGGGGCCTCTAGACCAGCTGATAGCCGGAGCCCCCGGTCTGGTCGTAGTCCACCGTGTACTGACCGGTCCAGTCCACCGCCACCGGCCGTATCAGGCCGCAGCACCGCACCTCGAAGAAGTCCATCAGGTTCCTCACACAGCCGTGGCTACACACACACACACACACACACACACACACACACACACACACACACACACACACACACACACACACACACACACACACACACACACACACACACACACACACACACGTTAAGACATGATAGCCAACAGTAGTCGTTATAATAGGAGTCAGTAAGCAAAAAATCTATCTATCCCCCCCCTCCCCCGCCCTCACTTGAAGGGGCTCTCGATGGAGGTCGCGGTGACTTTGAAGTGTTTGTATCGGCGGGCGTTCATCCTTTCGTTGGTGGTGATGCCGAGACCGGCGATCTGAACACATGAGAGAGACAACCGGCCAATCAGAGCAGAGGAGAAACAGCCCACCAATCAGAACACAGGAGAGACAGCAACCAATCAGAGCACAGGAGAAACAAGCCCACCAATTAGAACGCAGGAGAGACAGCCCACAAATCATAGCACAGTAGTCCCATCCACCAATTAGAAGGTGGGGGGTTTAGGGTAGGAGGTAGGAGCTAGGAGGTAGGATCTAAGAGCTAAGAGGTAGGAGCTAGGAGGTAGGGTCTAGGAGCTAGGAGCTAGGGTCTAGGAGCTAAGAGGTAGGGTCTAGGAGGTAGGAGCTAGGGTCTAGGAGCTAAGAGGTAAGAGGTAGGGTCTAGGAGGTAGTGTCTAGGTGCAAGGATGTAAGAGCTAGGAGAGTCTAGGAGGTAGGGGGTAGGTTCTAGGAGCTAGGAGGTAAGGTCTAGGAGCTAGGAGCTAGTGTCTAGATGCTAGGAGGTAGGGTCTAGATGCTAGGAGGTAGGGTCTAGGAGGTGGGATCTCACCTGGTACAGTTGACACAGGATGAGAACAGCGACCCACATAAAGTGGAAGACGCTGTTGAGGAACATCCAGAACATCCATGGAGAGCAGGAGGCGATCTGGGTCAGATAGAGCCAGAAGCCATCCTGGGAGTAGGAGGTGGAGCAGTGGATCCTCCAGTCTACATAGAGATGCAACACATAGATACACAACACATAGATGTATAACACATAGAGCCAGAGGCCATCCTGGGAGTAGGAGGTGGAGCAGTGGATCCTCCAGTCTACATAGAGATGCAACACATAGATGTATAACACATAGAGCCAGAAGCCATCCTGGGAGTAGGTGGTAGAGAAGTGGATACTCCAGTCTAGATATACAACACTTATAGAGATAGAAACACAACATCTAGGTATAGATTTACAACACACAGATAAGGTAGAGGATGTGTGTGACTCACAGCAGATGCAGCCGTAGATCATCCAGCAGATCATGCACAGCAGGAAGAACAGATAGCCCATGAAGTAGCGATGGTTACCACTTCCTGTATGGTAGAAACAACAGGATGTCAAACCTCACATGGACCGCCACACTGCCACAGGGGTTGATGGTAGAGCGACTAGTCTGATAATAGTGTCTGTAATGATGATACGATGACCCCGACTGTTACTATTACTAGTACTGCTGTTACTACTGCTATACCAAGCTGTACTGAGCCCAGTAACACCAGTAACCAGTACTGCTAAACTGACACCAGTACTGCTACTGTACTGACACCAGTCCCCCCCAGTGGGCGGTACCAGTACCCCCCAGTAATACCAGTACTCCTGCTCTACTGACCCCAGTCCCCCCCCAGTGGGCAGTACCAGTCCCCCCCCCCCCAGTAACACCAGTACCTACCCACACAGTTGCCCACCCAGGGGCAGTGGTGGTCGAACTTGGCGATGCAGCGGTTGCAGACGGCGCAGTGCTTGGAGCGGATTGGCTTCCGGATCTGGGGAGGACAGGAGTGGGAGCAGGAGTGAGAGTGAGAGCCGGACAAGGAGTAAGAGCATGAACAGGAGTGAGACCAGGAAGGAGCACGTGGACAGGAGTGAGAGAAGGTGTGAGAATGAGACCAGGAACGTGCACGCGGACAGGAGTGAGAGAAGGTGTGAGAATGAGTCCAGGAGTGAGATAATGAGTGAGAGCGTGGACAGGAGTGAGAACATGGGTGAGAGTGAACAGGAGTGAGGAGGTGTGAGACATTGAACAGGAGTGAGATACATATTGAGGGAGTGAATAGGAGTGAGCTAAGGAGTGATATAAGGAGTGAGATAATGAGTGAGAGCGTGAACAGGAGTGAGAGAGGGAGTGAGAGCAGGAGTGATAGTGAACAGGAGTGAGAGAGGGAGGTAGTGGGTCCTACCAGGCAGGTGCTACAGAAGACGCTGAGGTCCAGGCTGCCGGTCTCAGCCAGCTCCACGATGGTCTGAGGAGGGACGCCATTACAGTCAACATTACTGTCAAATACATTTCTTACTAATACATAGATATTGTATCAACCTCTTTAATCAGTCATTTCTAGAACATATCCTGTTGTTTTCATGTTTTACAAACACATTATAAAGGAATTCATTGGATCAAACATTACCATCAAATAACAATATCTCATATATCAGTCCACTCCCTCGACCCCATATGCAAATCAGCACCCCCCCCCCCCCCCCCACACACACACACACAGACACACACACCTTCTTCTTCTGCTCCTCCGAGGCCTTGATGATCCCGGGGTCCGACTTCCAGGACTTGCCAAAGTTGTAGAAGAGCGCCACGGAGTTGAGCAGGAACGGGACGTGGACCGTGGCGAAGGGGAGGTGTGCAGCGCCGTCAAGGGACACACACTCTCTACACACAGTGACCACACACTGAGCGCACACTTTACCTCATGTTTACCACACACTGAGCGCACACTTTACCTCATGTTTACCACACACTGAGCGCACACTTTACCTCATGTTTACCACACACTGAGCGCACACTTTACCTCATGTTTACCACACACTGAGCGCACACACACTTTACCTCCTGTTTACCACACACTGAGCGCACACACACTTTACCTCCTGTTTACCACACACTGAGCGCACACTTTACCTCATGTTTACCACACACTGAGCGCACACACACTTTACCTCTTGTTTACCACACACTGAGCGCACACTTTACATCATGTTTATCACACTGAGCGCACACTTTCCCTCATGTTAACCAAACCCTACACACACTTTACACCATGTTAACCACACCCTACACACACTTTACACCATGTTAACCACACCCTACACACACTTTACACCATTTTAACCACACTCTACCCCATGTTAACCACACTCTACACACACTTTTTAACTCATGTTAACCACACTCTACACACATTTTATTTACACCATGCTAGCCACTAGGCGACGCTGAGACAGAGACAGACAGACAGACAGAGACGTCTCCCATGATTCTGAGTAAGGCGGTAGTATAAGGCCCCAGAGGATATCGTTCCAGAACCAGTAGAACCAGGTGGTGTACATCCAGAACTTGGTGGCCAGGTAGATCCCCAGCGGCAGAGCGCTGTGCATGGAGTGGTCGAAGAACGCCCTGAGAGAGAGAGAGACCACGGTCAACAGAACCTACATAGTTAACAGAGCCTAGAGAACCTAGTTAACAGAGCCTAGAGAACCTGGTTAACAGAACCTAGAGAACCTAGTTAACCTAGTTAACAGAGCCTAGAGAACCTAGGTAACCGAACCTAGAGAACCTAGTTAACAAAACCTAGAGAACCTAGTTAACAGAACCTAGTGAACCTAGAGAACCTAGTTAACCGAACCTAGAGAACCTAGTCAACAAAACCTAGAGAACCTAGTTAACAGATCCTAGAGAACATAGAAAGGCTACCATGCTGTAATATATTTTTAAGTAGTATTTATGTGTGTATCTGTGTGCATGTGTCGCTGTGTGTGCATGTGTTTGTGCGTCTATATTCATGCGTGTGTGTGTGTTTGCGAGCTTGCGTCTGTGCGTGCATGCGTCTAAATACGTGCGTGTGTGTTTGTTTGGCGTGTGTCAGAAGAGTGTGTGTCCTGTGTGTGTGTGTGTGTGTGTGTGTGTGTGTTTGTGTGTGTGTGTCTGTGTGTGTGTGTGTGTCTTACTTGGAGAGGAACTGAACAGCCAACCACACGGCTGCGTACATCAGGCCCTTAGCCAACCAGGAGTCAACGTCCAGGTCAGCGATGAACCCCACCAACCAGATGACCAGGAAGGGGGTCCCCAGCATCACCTTCTGACGGAAATCCTGGGGGCCGGAGAGAGACTGCTTTTATTTGTATTCTACCTACTTCCGTCTATATAATTCACTTTCATCTTTTTTTTCTTTTCTTACTTTGACCTGTTTTTGTCTTATAAGCAGGACCGACATTTTCAACTGATTTGCATGTGAATATTTGAAGCTGTGTTGAAATGTTTAACAGACAGACAGACAGACAGACAGACAGACAGACAGACAGACAGACAGACAGAGAGAGAGAGAGAGAGAGACTAGCATGATTATCATCTCTACCATCTACAACTATACCTACACACTGAGGTCCCCTATTCAATCTATCTATAATCAATACCTTGATCAGCTAAGAAGAGGAGAGTCCCAGCAAGACCGGAGGTTAAAACAGTCACATGACAGAATGGTTCTATTATTAGATATTAAAACATATCCACATGATCACATACACACCAGAGTTTTTCTATGGTCACCTCACACACAACGTCATCATGGGCGTGCACGCGTGCGTGTGTGTGTGTGTCTGTGTGGTGTGTGGTGTGTGTCTGTGTACCTTGTCTATCTTCAGCCTCTTCAGGTAGGACGGGCTGTCGTAGCCCTTGGCCTGACGGGCCTCCTGCAGGTGGTTGATCATCCACACGTTCTTCCTCTGCTTGGCCAGGTCCAGGGGCGTCTCCCCCTGATGACATCACACAGCATGATGACATCACAGCATGACATCACACCACCACAACACGGTACATAGAAGATAGGATGGGTGCGGAGGTGCGTTGGTCACCTTGATGTTCTGGGCGTCCACGTTGGAGTTGGCCTCCAGCAGCAGGCTGATCACGGTGGTGTTGCCCGCCAACACGGCCCAGTGCAGCGCCGTGTTCTTGTGGTACTTGTCCCCCAGGTTCACCGACACGTTGAAGGTCAGCAGGAGACGGGTGGGGTCCACACTGAGACCACCAGAAAGGAGGAGCGAGGTCAATGCTGTTTACGCCATCAGATCTGCTCTATTATATGTCCATCTATATCTATACACCATCGTCTCTGTACTATTATCCCTATACTTATATCTGATATATATAGCTATATCTGTTTTATTATATACAGTTATATCTGTTACATGTAGTTATAACAATTGCTATGTTTTAATCAATTGCTGATACTGCTAACACACACACACACACACACACACACACACACACACACACACACACACACACACACACACACACACACACACACACACACACACACACACACACACACACACACACACACACACACCTGTGTGTCCTGTAGGCGGCCCACATCAGAGGGGTCATGCCGTTCTGATCCATCATGTCCACGTCCTGAGGAGACAACACCAGCTTAATCCAGTTCATACCGGGCTCAACCAATTCACACCGGGATCCACCAGTTCTCTAAACCAGAACTGAATTAGACTGAACCAGTTGGAACAGGCGTAAACAGTTGAAACTAGTTTTTAGACTGATTTAGACTGAACCAGTTTACGATTCATGAACCTTTAAGTGAGACTAAAACGGTCTGAATCAGGCTAAACTGGTTCAGCTGAACCTACTGGACCCAGACCCACGGCTGTGGGTTGCCGGGCCTCTGATCGGGGCCTCTGATTGGCTACCTGTCCCTTGGCGATGAGGTAGGCAACGATGGAGGTGTGGCCGAACTGCGCTGCAAGGTGGACGCAGCTGCAGCCCTCGCCGTCGATCAGGGAGGGGTCGGCGCCGTACTTCAGCAGCTGGACCACCATGGAGAGGTGGCCCTGTCTGACAGAGACGGACAGACGGACAGACAGACAGACAGACGTTAGCTGAAAGATGTGATGCTAGCAGTGATGTGAGGTTTGCCTGTTCCTGATTGAATGGTTGTGATGTCATGCGTTACCTTGTGGCCCAGTGCAGAGGTGTGGAGTTGAGGTCTCCTCCCAGCTGGTCCACCACCGCACTCTTAGATATGTAGAACCTGGAGAGAGAGAGAGAGAGAGAGAGAGAGAGAGAGAGAGAGAGAGAGAGAGAGAGAGAGAGAGAGAGAGAGAGAGAGAGAGAGAGAGAGAGAGAGAGAGAGAGAGAGAGAGAGAGAGAGAGAGAGAGAGAGAGAGAGAGAGAGAGAGAGAGAGAGAGAGAGAGAGAGAGAGAGAGAGAGAGAGAGAGAGAATGAACAGTAGTGTGGCACAGGGGGTAATGTATAGAGATGGTCTTTATTGTGAGTGTGTAGATGGTAGTGTGAGTCTATAATGTGAGTGTGTAGATGGTAGTGTGTGTCTTTATTGTGAGTGTGTAGATGGTAGTGCGATTCTATAATGTGAGTGTGTAGATGGTAGTGTGTCTTTATTGTGAGTGTGTAGATGGTAGTGTGTGTCTATAATGTGAGTGTGTAGATGGTAGTGTGTGTCTTTATTGTGAGTGTGTAGATGGTAGTGCGAGTCTATAATGTGAGTGTGTAGATGGTAGTTTGTCTTTTTTGTGAGTGTGTAGATGGTAGTGTGTGTCTATATTGTGAGTGTGTAGATGGTAGTGTGTCTTTATTGTGAGTGTGTAGATGGTAGTGTGTGTCTATATTGTGTGTGTACGTACTTGACCAGGTCTATTCTGTTGTTGATGGCGGCCCAGTGGAGCAGTGTGACGTTCTCCTTGTCCGGCTGTCTGACGTCATATCCTGCGTCCACAAGCTCCCGACACCGCTCGAAAATACCGTACCTGGGGGCGAGAGACCTGGACTTAGAGAGAGATCTCACTCTCTCTCTCTCTCGCTCTACCATCTCTCTCCCTTTCACTCACTGCGTTGCCTTGACGATGTCCCAGGTGCTGTAGTCGTCCACGTGGCTCTTGCGCGCCGTGTTGTCACTGCTGTAACCATGGCTACCACTGTGATGGTGGGTCTGGGGCTTCATCTCCTGAAAACACACAACATATACCTCAGCTCAGGTAGGGGTCAGGGGTCACCTGGCACTAGGAGGTCTACAGGTAGGTGTCAGGGGTCACCTGGCTCTAGGAGGCCTACAGGTAGGGGTCAGGGGTCACCTGGCTCTAGTCTTCAGTCCAGTACGAGGCAGTACTTGGTACTTTGGGATAGGGATGTAAGTTGACCTCTGACCCCTACTGGCCATGACGCGCCACTGTCCCGGTGCTATGAGGATTGCTGCAGAGCAAACTCTGACCAAACTCTTAATGAGCCTGCTTCTAGCTGCACGCTAACTCTGACTAGCCTCTTAATGAGCCTGCTGCTAGCTGCAGAGCTAACTCTGACTAGCCTCTTAATGAACCTGCTGCTATGGGGTGTAGTGAGAGTAACATAAGAGAAATTATAGCCTCTATGGATTCAGCAAGACAGGGGTCGTGGGGTCGGGAGGGGTGGGGGGATGCATGGACATATGGCCGTCTGTCCCTGGGGGGGGGGGGGGGGGGGGAATGGTTTGCCAGGTTCTCTACCGTCAGCCACAACCACCAGCTGGCCGGCAGAGTGCTGAGAGATCCAGACTCAGCCCTTTGGTGAAACACCACACACACACACACACACACACACACACACACACACACACACACACACACACACACACACACACACACACACACACACACACACAGTGTAGGCAACATAAACCACACACACACTACACAGTGTAGGCATTAGGCAACATCAACAGCACACTACACGGTGTAGGCAACACAAACTACACACATACACACACTACACTGCATGATGTGTAGACAACATCAACAACACACCCACACACACTACCCAGGGTAGGCGACATCAACTACACACCCTACACGTGTAGGAAACACAAACGACACACAGTAAACAATTTGGTTGTGCCTAAGGACAACACCACTATTGATATAATCCTCTCACTACAGGACATAACGGTTGATCTTGGTAACTATATGGGTGTATTGTGGAGTGCTGTTCGGACTAGATGGGGTCTGAGAGAGAGAATCCTCTGTTGGTACCACGGCTCCTTACCGCCAACCAGCTCCACCACAACATCACACTGATGCTCAATCTGGTTGCCGAGGGCAACTGGGCACCCATCTCCTTCTCTCTGGAGAACTGGTTAGGTCGAGTACCGAGTTATCTAGGGTTAATTTAGTACCGAGGGTTGGGTTTGGTAGTCAGATAGGTTTAGGTGGTGTACATTTAGATTGGATAAGGTTTAGCAGAGTAAGATTCAGTACAGGCTAGTTTAGGTTTAGTACAGTGTTAGATAGGGTTAGGTTGAGTAAAGTTTAGTTTAGGTTAGGTTCAGGGCTTTAATTATGGAATAATGTATGAAGACGGCTCTCAGCTGGAGGCTTCTATAATACCACAAATAAATAATAAGAAGAATTTGCAATAGCTTAAAACCTAAAAACGCCTCCAACACAAAATGCTCATCAAGACTGGAACAAATCAACACTGTTATAAAGTTACGTTGCAATGATGCAGCTCCTTGCAGTTTTGTCTTCATGAACGAACTCCAACGTTCCTATTCACGTTCATCCGGATATGAAAGGGATTTATTGATGCTAAATAAATGTATTACATGAATTAATAACCAACCCTTCCTGAAGCTCAAATAAAGGCAGATTAAAACTGAGATGTGAGATATGTTCTGATTAACTTCTATAATGTGATGTGTTTATTTTGGTGGTTCATTTGAATAACTGATTCAGGCAGGTATCATTTTGACATTGAAAATAATATGAAATACAAATAATAAAAAGCGGTGCTGGAAAGAAGTTGATGATGATGACCTCACATGTTGTCCGTCTGATGATAATAATAACATATAAATACAATTTTAGGAGATATCACCTGACACACGTCAACAATAGACAGCTGCACGTTGGACCATCACACTTCACCAGACCCTGATTCTACTTATAAGGTTATTAAGTGTGTCCCATTTTCAATTATTGCGCGGAACAATTGTCACAGAACCAATCCCCGGGGTTAGAGAGGTCCTGGGGGTCTTCCCCCCTCGCCAAGCCTGGATCCATTGAGGACCTGCTGGCCTGGGTCGTATTGGTGCCCCTACTGGTGCGTTTATCCAGAACCAGTAACCCAGTATCAACCGGAATGGTTGTGTATGGGGATGTCTGTCCACCTAGAGGATCGGTTTAGGGTTAACCCTGGTTAGGGTTAGGGTTAACCCTGTAGGGTTATCCCTAACCCTCGGCCTAGCAGCAGCACCAGGACGGGGCTCTGCAGCAGGGCTAGCGCTAGCTAGCAGCTACCTCCGGGAGGCAGGGCGTCGGAGCCGACCTGTCTGCGACCCATCGGCTCCGAGATGCCGCCGCGGGGGACTGACGGCCCACCGGTACATTTTAGCTCCGTGCAGAAACAAGAGCGACTCGTACCTCGGGGTGCAGGACTGGGACGCAGCCTGCTTCTGTCTCGTACTCCTCCATAGCGTCAGCCATCTTGGTGGTCCTTCTCGCTGAGCATTGTGGGAACTCGGTGGTGTTGTGAGCAACACACCGCAGGATGCGAGGCGATGGAGGATGGATGGTTGAAGGATGGATGGATGATGGATGATGAAGGATGGACGTTGATGTCAGAATGACGGTGTACTGGTGATACGTAATCACCCGGATTAGGATTATTTAATTACGCTTCTACAAATGTGTTCGTCTCTGTGTGCGTGTGTGCGTGTACGTGTGTGCGCGTGCGTGCGTGCGTGCGCGCGCGCGCGTGTGTGTGTGTGTGTGTGTGTGTGTGTGTGTGTGTGTGTGTGTGTGTGTGTGTGTGTGTGTGTGTGTGTGTGTGTATGAGATGGAGAATGCATATGTTGTTGAGCTGAACCATTTGAGCTTTGTGTACTTCATGTTGTAATAGGCCTACTGGTTCCTCTTTGTGTAACCGTTTTCCGGGCCTCATCTACAGAGAATTCCTTTATTCCAACAGTTCCTCAAAATGTCACTATGTTGCCTACCCAATCACCCTCTCTAGCAGCTCACCCTGCTAGAGAGGGGGATGGTGGATACATAGAATAAATAGTTACATTTTCTGCAACCATTGTTTGTTTTTTTGTATTTAAAAATCTCCTCTCTCCTAGACGCATTTTCTTGCCATGAAGGTGTGTGTGTGTGTGTGTGTGTGTGTGTGTGTGTGTGTGTGTGTGTGTGTGTGTGTGTGTGTGTGTGTGTGTGTGTGTGTGTGTGTGTGTGTGTGTGTGTGCATGAGTGTGTGTGTGTGTGTGCGAGTGTGCGCGCATGAGTGTGTGTGTGTGTGTGCGAGTGTGTGTGAGTGTGCGCGCGCATGAGTGTGTGTGTGTGTGCGAGTGTGTGTGAGTGTGCACGCGCATGAGTGTGTGTCTGTTTGTGTGTGAGTGTGCGCGCGCATGAGTGTGTGTCTGTTTGTGTGTGTGTGCGCGCGCATGAGTGTGTGTCTGTTTGTGTGTGTGTGTGCGCGCGCATGAGTGTGTGTCTGTTTGTGTGTGTGCGCGCGCATGAGTGTGTGTCTGTTTGTGTGAGTGTGCGCGCGCATGAGTGTGTGTCTGTTTGTGTGAGTGTGCGCGCGCATGAGTGTGTGTCTGTTTGTGTGAGTGTGCGCGCGCATGAGTGTGTGTCTGTTTGTGTGAGTGTGCGCGCGCATGAGTGTGTGTCTGTTTGTGTGTGTGTGTGTTTGTTTGTATGTGTTTGTGTGTGTCTGTGTGTGGTTGTGTTTGTGGTTGTGTGTGTGTGTGGTTGTGTGTCTGTGTGTGTGTTTGTGTGTGTGTGTTTGTTTGTATTTGTGGTTGTGTGTGTGTGTGTGTGTGGTTGTGTTTGTGGTTGTGTGTGTGTGTGTGTGTGTGTGTGTGGTTGTGTGTGTGTGTGTGTGTGTGGTTGTGTTTGTGGTTGTGTGTGTGTGTGTGTGGGTGTTTGTGTGTCTGTGTGCGTGTGTGTGCTGTGTGTGGGTGTGTTTTCTGTGTATGTGTGTGTGTCTGTTTGTGTGTGTGTGTGTGTGTGTGTGTGTGTGTGTGTGTGTGTGTGCGTGTGTGTATGTGTATATGTGGGTGTGGATATGTGTGTGTGTGTGTGTGTGTGTCTGTGTGTGTGTCTGAGTGCGTGTGTGTGTGCGTGTTTGTGTTTGTGTGTGTGTGTGTGTGTTTGTGTGTGTACCGGTAGTAGGCTATACAAAAGTTATATTTTTACCTGAGTCGGATGTAAGCTTTTCAACAATGTTTAAATGTTTATGCAAAGTGTAACTGACAGATGCACTGGTCAATTCAATTATACACATTGATATACTTGGTAACCAGGGGCTGCAGGTTAGAAACACACCGCTAGGGGTCGCGCTACGCCGCATTCTACATGATGTAGCCCGTGTGTGCACCACACTGTGATACATGTGATAAGATTGAACACAACAGTACATGGTGCAACATGTTATAATGGTTGAACATGGTATAATGGTGTCACATGTTATAATGGTGCATCACGTTATAATGGTGCAACACCATATAATGATGTAATGTGTTATAATGGTTTAACGTGTTATAATGGTCCAAAATGTTACAATGGTGTAACGATTTATAATGGTGCAACCTTTTATTATTGTGGAACGTGTTATAATGAAGAAACGTGTTATAATGATGTTACATGTTATAATGTTGCAACACGTTATAACGGTATTGTAACGGGAGCGGGTTGGACTGTCCCAGCCGGCGGGTTGTTGAGCAACAAAACAGCTGATATTCTACTATATTCTATCCTATTATATTATATCTGCTGGTGTTGGGTCACATTTCGGTCCAGATGGTGGAGATGTTGGACGAGACAGAAGCAGTCGAGCCAGAGAGGCGGAGAGGTGTGTCATCGCTATGCGCAGCCAGGCATGACTGATCGATCCCCGAATGGAAAGAAGCAACGACCGCTGGCGGGCCGTCGACTCCTCGAGAAGAACCGACTAAAGACCAGCACTAGAACCGAAGACCAGGACTAGAAGCGAAGATCAGGACCATAACCGAAAATCAGGACTATAACCCCGGGATGAGGCGGACCTGACCGGTTATAACACGTTATTAACCCGGAGGAACCGAGTGCTGGAGGAAGGCGACCATAGAAAGGTCTGGAAGACTGGAGCCGCTCGGTCCATATTACACATTAATTACAATATTGTATAGATATAAATACGATATATATACATGATCACAGAATGATACGTCAGCGATCAGGAGATCCAGCAGACAGAATGGTCCCCGTGGTCCCGGTGTGTTGAATGTGTTGGAGATGACATCTCCGTCCTGATAACGTGTTATCTCCTCTTTACTCTTATTGTTACTCTTTCTACGGCCTGGTTCTGCTTTCTATTCCTCTCTTCTCATAACATCTCAATCTTCTACCTTCCTGTCCTTAAATGTCTTAATGTTATTCTGATGCAAATGCGACCAGATTCTGTCCCCAGACGTCATTGGGTTGGATTATGTAATAACTCATATGTATATAAACACTGAGACCTCCGTGGTAGTGATATGAGATTTCCCCCTGCATCACTTCACCCTCTCTTCCTCTCATCCTCCACCATGACCTCCTCATGGTGAAAAGTATTTCATGCTAGTGTTGGTAAACAGTGTTTCATGGTAGTGATGGTAGTATTTGTAAACAGTGTTTTCATGGTAGTGATCGTAAACAGTTTTTCATGGTAGTGATGTTAAACAGTGTTTCGTGTGTGATGGTAATCAGTGTTTCATGGTAGTGATGTTTAACAGTGTTTCATGTGATTGATGGTAAACAGTGTTTCATGGTAGTATATGATAAACAGTGTTTCATGGTAGTGATGGCAAACAGTGTTTGGTGGAGTCTGTCCTTGTGTTGAGCTGTCCTCTCCTCTCACAAAACGGGAGAACGGGTGAATAGTTGTCAGTGACAGTTGGTTGGTCATCCTGTTCTGATCAGCCTGATCAGAGCTGTTCTCATCAGGCTGTTCTGATCAGCCTGATCGGAGCTGTTCTCATCAGCCTGATCAGGACTTGTTGTGTCACAAGAGGAAACACAGAGGGGTCTTTGATCTAAATGCTGTTTACAACATAGAAACCTTGTGTACATTTGCCCCACACGTGCTAAGTTCCTACACACACAGTCTATTTGCTATGGAAATGCCCTGCGATGCCTCGTTTGCATATGAATAGCAAATGAGGGCCATTCCCCTGCAGGCCCATCACCTCATTTGACAATAAAATTGTTCCCATTCCTGCAGCCCAACCCAGTGCTGCTAAGTAAATGGACTGCATTTGTACCGCGCTTTTCTTACCAGTGGCCACTCAAAGCCCTGCCCAGTGCTCTCCCAGTGGCCTCTGCTGTCCAGTTGTTTATAACGCCGTCCACATGATGTCTGTCTGTCATGTTCACAATGTAATGTTCTGTCGTCTGTAGCGATAGCTATTAGCGATAGCTATTTGCCAAAGCTGTGTATTGCAGATTGGCGGTCAGCGGTCCGTCTCTCGTGGTCCTCAGAGTGGTAAAGCAACTGTCATGGCCGACTCCCAGCAGATCTGCAAGGGAGCCACTGAGCATGTGAAGAAATGTGTTTCCTTCCTCTTTTTATCCTATAGGCTCTGAATGATTCAGAGCGTAGAGATTCTAAACCACCACATTCACCGTCAGCGGTGCATAACTGTGATGGAGGGCGGCGAGCGAAGAGGACATGATGTCCGGCCCCATGGCCCCTCCAGTAGCTCTACTCCGGCCCCCTCCGCTGGCTCAGTTAAAGGTGGTGTTAAAGGGGGTTGTCCCGTTTGAACCAAAGCTACCGTTGGCAGTTCGCTGCGTTTCACAAGCTGAGGAGGAGATGAAAACCAGGCAGCTTTGATATCATGTGGACGTTTCACCTCTTTCTCCCCCGTCTTCGGCTGTGTTTGAATAACCTCGGTGATCTCACCTTGCTCCCGTTCTCCGTGAGCACTGCCAATTGCCTAGCACCCACAGCCACATCGCATGGCAACCACACAGTCAAATCGCCCAGCAATCACAGTCGCATCGCTAGCAACCCCTGTTTCGTTGTCACGTGTCTAATAGGAGCCGCACCCGGCAAAGCGGCTGTCTTGTTGGTAAACAACACGGAGAGTGTGTTGGTTACCAAGCAACCGGTGAGAAGCAACAAGGACAGAGTTTTTTTGCTAAGTGACCGTGGGAAGCCAGGGGAACCGGGTCTTGTTGCTAAGGGACCCCATGGCTCCCCTTAGCTCCACAGTGATGGAGAGGGGGGTGGCCCTTTGGCCCTCTGTCCTTGGACGGCACTGTGGCTGATCGGTGTCTCTGGGCAGCACGAGACCTTCAGACTGGATCTGACCGGCATGTTGTTGTGAACAGATAAGGAGCCGACAAGGACGTTTCGATCCGAGCATGCAAAGCTGCCAAATATGTTCTGCGGTTGCCGAGTGTCACATGCTACTTCCTGCCATGTAGCACGGATCCTACTGTTGTCCACCACTGCTGCAACATACCTACATCATGAATCAAAGTTGAACGTTAGCCAGGTGGTAGCAGGAGGATTCACATGCTACGTTAGCCAGGCCACTAGCTGCTGTCAGTCAGCAGGAGCCAGTCTGACGACCGGGTGCACGTCTTCAGCTCGGTCATCCTCTACAGGCTGTGAGGCCCTGGCTGACTGATCTCCTCAGCTGGGTGTGGAGCAACACACAGCGATTAGACACACACACACACACACACACACACAAGACACACATATAGACACACACACACACACCCACACCTAGATACACTTTGACACACACACACACACACACACACACACACACACACACACACACACACACAGACACACGCACACACACCTAGACACACAAATACACTTTGACACACAAACACACCTTGACACACAAACAGACCTTGACACTTTGACGCACACACTTTGACAAACCCCTTTACACAACACACATACGCCTAGACAATCTAGACACACCCCACCTGAACATACAACCACACCTAGATATATACCCACACAAACACACACACACACACACACACACACACACACACACACACACACACACACACACACACACACACACACACACACACACACACCTATAAACACATATGCCTAGACAATCACACTCGTTAATGACTTCTGGTTTATTAGAGAAAGACATTTTCACCCTTAAAGTGAGGCACTGGAGAAGAGTTGTTGGACCTAAAGCCCATCTCAAGGTATTGTACTGGTATTGATCTGGAATTAGAGGAGGTGCCCAGTATTTATCTACTATTGATCTGGTATTGGAGGTGGAGCCAAGTTTTGTTCTGGTACTGGAGGTGGAGCCCAGTATTGATCTGGTATTGTAGGTGGAGCCATGTATTGATTTGGTATTGTAGGTGGAGCCATGTATTGATCTGGTTAGGTATTACTCTGGTATTAGAGGTGGAGCCACGTTTACATCAACCATCCCCTTCCAAGATGGGCCGACAACACTAAAGACATGGCATGAGATGTATGTTCATTCAGTCCCTCCTCCAGCCAAATGAATAATCAGTCTCTCTCTCTCTCTCGCTCTCCCTCCCTCTTGCCCTCTCGCGCTCTCTCTCTATCTCTATGTTTCTCTCCCTCGCAGACATGTTGATCTAGTGGACTGGTTCTGTTGGCTCCAACATGGAGTCTTCTTCTGAATCTCAGCAGGAGGACAAACCTGTGGTGAGTACACACACACACACACACACACACACACACACACACACACACACACACACACACACACACACACACACACACACACACACATAGACACATAGGCACAAACACACACACACACACACGCACAAACCCACACATGCACACATAGACACGCACACATGCACACATAGACACGCACACACAACCACATAGACAAGCACACATGCGCCACACATACACACGCCACGACCCATGACCCACATCTGGCTGGGTTGTTTCCACGGTAACCAGATGACCTTGGGCTGCACCTGTTTCCTCTGAATCACGTCGAAAGCTGAATTTATTTCTTCTATTTCTTTACATTTGTGTCCTTATTTAACATTCTTATTCCCCATATTTATTGCATTTTGATGTATCTATTCTATTGATTGAATTTACTACTCAGTCTGTCTGTCTGTCCGTATCTCTGTCTCTTTCGGTCTCTCTCTCTCTTTCTCTCTCCCTCTCTCTCTCTCTCTTTCGGTCTCTCTCTCTCTTTCTCTCTCCCTCTCTCTCTCTCTCTCTCTCTCTCTCTCTCTCTCTCTCTCTCTCTCTCTCTCTCTCTCTCTCTCCCTCTCTCTCTCTCTCTTTCGCTCTCTCTCTTGCTCGCTCTCGTCTTATCCCTCTCCATCTCAGTTCAAAGAGTTTTACTGGCATGGAAAACAAACATTTACATTCTGCCAAGCAGTTTGGCTCTCTGTCTCCCCCTTCCATTCCCCCTCTGTCTCGCTCTCTCCTCTCCACTTTTACAGTGTAGGTCTTTAAACTTTAAACACACACACACACACACACACACACACACACACACACACACACACACACACACACACACACACACACACACACACACACACACACACACACACACACACACCAGTGTATCGTGTTCCTTCTACTTTGATGAGGTCGGATCTGTTTCAGGAGGTGAAACCGACTGAACACTAAAACACATCTCTGCTCAAATTAAATTAACGCTATTTCACTCAGACTGCAGCATTCCACAGGTGTGTGTGTGTGTGTGTGTGTGTGTGTGTGTGTGTGTGTGTGTGTGTGTGTGTGTGTGTGTGTGTGTGTGTGTGTGTGTGTGTGTGTGCGTGTGTCTGTGTTTGAGTATACGATCGACCGATACAGATTTTTTAGGGCCGATACGGATACCATTTTTTTTCATCCGCCTTAGCCGATAACCGATACGCCGATTTTCTTGAGCCAATATTTGGAGCCGATAATACTCTGGAAATCCAGAGTTCTCGCGAGAACACATTTTGAATTTGCTCAGCGAGTCACTCTGGGAACGAGCAATATACTCGTGTATATTCTTGGCCTCCTCTGGCCCAGAACATTAATCAATCACATCGATGTATCAATATAGGCGGGCCAAAAGCGTTGCTGATTTACCGACCGGATACGGCAGTCTTATCTATTGGTTAGCTCCACTGGTCTGGATACGTCACCCCTTGTATACTTCTGGTTGGTCATAGTGTTATCCAATGTGTGTTATCTATTTTCAAATGCATGCTTGGTGCCGGCCCTCGAGTTGCCAGACCATACAGCTTTCTAGATGTGGGTCTGGATTTCCAGGCCAAGCCTCCCTCAATTTACATCATAAAAATGACACAATGATGATAACAAATGTTAAAATTGCTCAATTAAAAAAAAAAGAACATTTATTGAACAGTCGGTAAATCATGCCAAAAAAATAAAATAAAAAAATCGATCGGTCGATCACTATACAAAAGTATGTGCGTACGTATGAATAAGTGTAACCAGCTGCTTCCAGGGTCAGGGGATAACGAGGGGAATGTAGTCAACCTCCTCAAAGCACCTCCTCACAGCACCATCGCAAGTCTCACAGCATGTTGAGCCCAGCAAGCCTCCCTCTGCTGATCTAGCGAGCTCTGATCTCCTCAACACCTCCTCCTCTTCCTCCTCCTCCACCTCCTCCTCCACCTCCTCTTTCTCCTCCCTGTGTGTCTCCAGCCTCCGTGGTGCCCTGCTTTCACAGCATGGAATCATCACCCTGGTCTGTTTAAATTGACATCTTTATTGACACGTACATTTACATTACAAATAGCACGAAAAGAAACACAAATAAGATGCAAAATAAATTCAAAGAAATGGTGAATGCAAGAACATAAATCATAAAGATATGAACATTGAAAAGTTCTCCACTAAGAATGTATACAATAACACGAAAGTGTTCCCAGTATGTTGATGGTTTTTGATAGATTAGAACTGGGAGGCAGTAGGGGGACGTTTAACGACATTAAGGAGAACGACATTAAGGAGCTGACCTCTGACCTTCCTCGACGTCTCCTTACCTCTCCTTAACTGCTCATGGTCTTAAGCTGCTGCGGTCAATCCTCTGATCCATCATCCCTGACAACAGCCAGTCACGCACCAGCTTCTGGCCCCGGTCGCTCACCCACCGTCCAATCATACCGAGTGTTGTGATGGTTAAGCCACACCCATGAGGTTGACCCTCGCTCGTTTCCATGGCAACACAGTGGCTTGTGCCTAGTGGTCTGGGCAAGCATAGTACTATAGTACTATAGTAATATAGTAGTATAATAATATATATATATATTAGTGCTGTCAAGTGATTCAAATATTTAAACGCGAATAATTGCATTAATGTCATAGTTAACTCGCGATTGATCACACGTTTCTTTCTATTCGAAATATCCCTGGATTTCGTGCTGCTAGCCTTTAAGTGAGATCAGAGAGTGTTGAGAAGGACAGTAATAAAATATATTTGGTAAGATGGATATAAGAAGGGAGACCCGCAGTGAATTCAACTCGGTCCACTTGACATTGGGTTGGTGCATGAAAGTGGTAGGCCTACCGTAAAACTTCAATAGCCCAGGCTTTTATTTGTTTCAATCACTGAACTTTCGAGCAAAACTCTTGCTCACAAAGATGGGAAATACTATAACATATATTATTTAAACCAGTATGAATATTCCTACCGTAAGTAGGCCTATACACATTACCAGGCTATCGAATAACGCCCACACACACACGCACACACACACACACACACAGACACAGACACAGACGCACACGCACACACACACACACACACACACACACACACACACACACACACACACACACAGACACAGACACAGACACAGACGCACACGCACACGCACACACACACACACACACACACACACACACACACACACACACACACACACACACGGTGGCGGAGTTGTAATCGGGAGAGTCGGGAAAATTCCCGGTGGGGCGTTAACGTTTCGGGGCTGTCGGGCTGATTACTGCAGGATAACAATATTGCGTTTATAAAAGTTCCTTGCAACGCCGTCCGGCAGCCTGAGCTGTGCACCCCCAACCTCTCACTCACTCAACAGCCGCAACACTCACAAACTGTCAACGTCGCAACAAAGTCAATTTTGCCTGTAGCGGAGTAACTGAGCGGCCCCTCCAGAAGTGGTACAGCCCAGGTGGGACTTGAAGTGCGATTGGTCAGAAAGACGTAACAGCTAATGACAACATTGAACTCTTGTGCAGGCTCGAACAGAATGACACACAAACACACACACATTGAGTTTTTCACCCGCTCCGTATGCCCCAACAAGTATGTGCGGCGTGCTTGTGGTTTTGTTTCCGGTGTAGCTAGATCCTGTATGGGGTTGTAGTTTTTTCTAACGTGACTAGTTGTTGCTAGACAGCAGGTGAAAAAACGACAACGTTTGCCAAGCCAAAAGAGCGTTAATCGCGCGATAAGAAAATTAACGCCGTTAAAATTGGTTTGCGTTAACGCCGTTAATAACACGTTCAACTGACAGCACTAATATACATATGTAAAGTATATAGTATGAGGTTATAGTACGAGGTGATAGTATTAGTATATAGTATTAGGTGATAATCTTAATATATACTAATAGGTGATAGTATGAGTATATATATACTACTACATTCATTGTACATAGCATGAATATGGTGAAGTGGTTGATGTCATTGTTACGATGTCAGACTTGGAGAGAGATGAAGCTCATGAATATTCATATTGCACACATTAACTAGTCCTTTATCTGTCCCAGAGGGAGCATCTTCATAACGTGACACTAGACAGTTATATATATATATATATATATATATATATATATATATATATATATATATATATATATATAATATATATATTATATATATATTACATTTATACTATTACATATCCAGATAGTAATTGATCTACCACAGATCAAATCAGTGCCTCCATGTTGTGTGACACTGAGCCACGAGAGCTCTGCTGTGATTGGACTAATGTTGTGTTCTCTGTCTCCCATGGCGACCCTTCTCCTCCTCCACCCGGACCCCACCGCCCGGACCCCCACCACCCACTCTACACCCTGTCTGTCTGTCCACCTGTCTGTCTGTCCACCTGTCTGTCTGTCCACCTGTCTGTCTAGCCTCATGCAGAGGTCAAGGAGCATCCCTCCTCCTCTGGTAAGACCTTTGACCTTTGACATCTGTCTGTTCCCCCAGAGACTGTTTGATGCTGCTCCCTTTGTACTCCCCCCCCCCCCCCCTCCGTTCTGGTGCTCAGCCAACACAAGCTCTTACTAGTCACCCCCCAGTAGTGACATCAACAGTGGGAGGTTTCTGTCCAGACCTCTGAGGGAAGAACCAGCCTACCAGTGGTTGAACTCCATTGGGAAGACTGGTCTGTCCATCATACATCTTGGAGGACACGCCAAGATGTATGACACGGTGATGTCACTAGGGGGTCTATTTTGAAACTGTAAAGTAGAGGTCCTATGAAGTAGCTGGTAGTTGTAGTTCCCAGTATAAAGTAGCTGGTAGTTGTAGTTCCCAGTCTAAAGTAGCTGGTAGCATTACTGCCCAGTCTAAAGTAGCTGGTAGTTGTAGTTCCCAGTCTAAAGTAGCTGGAAGTTGTAGTTTCCAGTCTAAAGTCCTGCTATTTGTAGTTCCCAGTAGTTTGTAGCTGGTAGTTGTAGTTCCCAGTAGTTTGTACCTGGTAGTTGTAGTTCCCAGTAGTTTGTAGCTGGTAGTTGTAGTTCCCAGTAGTTTGTAGCTACTAGTTGTAGTTCCCAGTAGTTTGCAGCTGCTAGTTGTAGTTCCCAGTAGTTTGTAGCTGGTAGTTGTAGTTCCCAGTAGTTTGTAGCTGGTAGTTGTAGTTCTCTGCTAGGCGGCCCCAACCTCTAACTCCAGCCTCCTCTCTCTAACTCCGCCCTCGACCCTCTAACTCCGCCTCCTCTGTCTAACTCCGCCTCCTCTCCCCCCCAGCAGCCGGCGGCGGTGATGAGGGCGTTCTTCTGACCCCGGGCAGGATGAGCCAGCGCCAGGGAAAGGAGGCGGGGCATCAGACCCCCAGCAGAGAGGTCCTGACCACGCCCGCCTCCCTCAGCCCCGGGGTCAGCTACACCCACGGTAGGACCCCCACCCAGCCTTCCCTCTGTCCCAGTGGACCACGCCCGTGTGTTTGATGGTGGGGTTGGGGGGGGGGGGGGGGGGGGGGGGTACTGTTGGATGAAGCGGTGATGACCTCAACCCCCTCCTGGTGTTCATCAACATGAGACACGAGACAAGACCCCCCTGCCTATCCTCAGCCTACCTGTAGGCCTCCTAGAACCAGATGACCCCTGACCCCTAGCTTCTCCTTAATGAAATGGATCTGACTTAAGGTCTATCTGGACGTTATGGTGCTGATTATCTGGGCGTACTGAGTGTGTTGGGGTACTGAGTATGTTGGGGTACTGAGTATGTTGGGGTACTGAGTGTGTCGGGTAGTGAGTGTGTCGGGTACTGAGTGTGTTGGGGTACTGAGTGTGTTGGGGTACTGAGTGTGTTGGGGTACTGAGTGTGTTGGGGTACTGAGTGTGTTGGGGTACTGAGTGTGTTGGGGTACTGAGTGTGTTGGGGTACTGAGTGTGTTGGGGTACTGAGTGTGTGGGGTACTGAGTGTGTTGGGGTACTGAGTGTGTCGGGTACTGAGTGTGTTGGGTAGTGAGTGTTTTGGGGTACTGAGTGTATTGGCACATATTTTTCAATTTTTTTTATTGTATGTTGTACGTCTTTGCCCTTAAAAATAGTACTTAAGTTGTATAGCATTTTATTCCAGCTATTTTTGTTGTATACGGGGAATGGGTTAACCTAACAATTGTTAATTTGCTACTTGTTGTTTGCTACAAAATGGCTAAGGCAGGTTAGTCAGGTGAGTAGGTCAGGTCATCTGAAGACTCCCCCCCCCCCCCCCCCCCCCCCCCCCCCACCAACGCATCTACAGTATGTTGTGTAAAAGGTGTTGAAACGATGCGACCGTTGTAAACCGTAGTTCATGTTGCGGCCACCAGAGGGAGCGCTTGCTTCCTGATTGGTCTCTAGTGGTGTCAGCATGCTGAACATATGACCTGAACCTGTCTGGTGTGTGTGTACTTGACCTTTCATCCCCGGGCGGTGGGGGGAGTCTGGTCTGAGGTGCTGCTGTCGCCACGGTAACAGAGTAGTTCCGCCAGACGATGACATCAGGAGGATACCTCGAGTTTTATAACGAGGTATCCTAAAGAGGAATATAACGAGGTATCGTAACAAGGTTTTATAATTTGGTATTGTAACAAGGTTTTATAACTCGGTATCATAACAAGGTTCTATTTCATGTAGGCTAGGCCGTCTAGGCTATTTTTATTTTTATCTGGGGTCCAGCAGGAGTACATTAATTGGGCTCCGCTCGCAGCTTCGCCTTAGCCCATAATGCGAAGCCTAGACAGAGTAGCCTACATGAAATAGAAAGATAGTTATGATATTATAACCCTAGATTTGTGATTGTAGGCGTAGCCGTGTAGTTTCCCACCTGCTGTACTCTCAAAATGCTGAAAGAATAGCGTGGAGGATGAGTGGCGGTGTGCGGCGCCTTACATACACGGTGCCGTGGGAAATGTGGGCGGTGCCCACGTTGATTGGTCCAGAGCTGACATTTTCAGTGTGCGTGAGCACGCGCACGGAACAAGCCCATATTGCGAAGCCTAGACGGTTACGCCTACAACAATAGAACTAGATTGATAATATTATAACTATCTTTTTATAACAAGGTACCGTAACAAGGCTTAATAACACAGTATTGTAACAAGGTTTTATAATGAGGTATCATTACAAGGTTTTATAAGGAGGTACACACCAACCGTGCTGCCGAGAAGGCGTCACACGTGTAGGAGTCACCAGGAATCTAATTGGGTTCAGCCTCGCTCTCTCCCTGGGGCGAGCTAGATAGGCAGAGACTGGGGGAGAGAGAGGAGAGCGTAAGTCGGGCGAGTGAGGCAGGCAGAATGGGAGAGAGAGAGAGAGAGAGAGAGAGAGAGAGAGCAGGTGTGGGCGTACAGATTTAGCCGGTGGGATAATGTCTTGTCGTGCGGGGTTTACCACTGCCGTCCACCAATCCCCTCTCAGTGTCCCTCCTTCCTGCTGCGCTACCACCAATGGCCATCCTCCGTCTGGGGCGAGGGTTCTGTCTGGGGCTTGGTGGCGAGAGGGGGTGTGGCTTGGCGGCGAGAGGGGGCATTGCTGGGAGGGTGAGGAGAACGAGGTGGTAGAGAGAGAGAGAGGGGGAGAGATGATGGAGGCGGTGGGGGGGTCTGGACCCCGGCGGAGCTGGGACGGATCATAGACCGGTCCTGGAACCCTAGACCTGACCTAGACCACAGCCCACATCAGACCAGTCCTCAAGCCCTAGACCTTACGTAGACCACAGCCCAGATCAGGCCGGTCCTTGAACCCTAGACCTAACGTAGACCACAGCCCAGATCAGACCCAGTGCTGCTCAAGGTAAGCTACAGCGCTACGGTTAGCTGTGTGTGTAGCTTCTGTGGTAAGAAGAAGTAGGAAGAGCTAGCACCTTTGGTTGTGCGTGCTTATGTGTGTGTGTGTGTGTGTGTGCATTTTCTGCCTCTGTGTGTGATTTTTTTTTAAAGAGCTATTGCCTTTGTGTGTGTCTGCTTGTGTGTGTGTTTGTGTGTGTGTGTGTGTGTGTGTGTGTGTGTGTGTGTGTGTGTGTGTGTGTGTGTGTGTGTGTGTGTGTGTGTGTGTGTGTGTGTGTGTGTGTGTGTGTGTGTGTGCTGAGGATGGACTGAAACCAACCATCTCCACCAAGTATTAAAGCTTAAGAACTTAACCGAGTAGGAAAACAAGCAAGGCTCCAAGCTAAGGAGCACACGGAAGCTACACGCTAGGTAGAATGAGCTAGGCTAGGCTAACGGCTAACTGAGCGCTGAGACCTAGTCCTGGCAGCAGACCGTAGAGGACACTTGTTGGATCTCCAGGAAAGCTCCTTTCTTCTCCGATAATCCCGGGCTTACAGGGTGGTTCTGGCCTCAGGTTACCATGGCGATGCTGTCTGTCGGTCCTCAGCATTACCTCAGGGCAGCAGGTCTTAACGAGCAGGTTAACGAGCTCTGGGATCTACATTATAAAGGCGGGCTAATGGCCTGTGTTGGCTCATTAAAGTTCTGCTGGAGCTACAGCTCATGCTCCTGCCGTTGGCATGTTGCTATGCAACCCTGTGATGAGAGGAGGTGACATCACATGGGGACGCCCAGCTTGGGGTACAGAACCCGGTCAAGGCACACAGCGCTGTTCGCAAGATGGAGGCTTACACCGAGCAGGTGAACCAAAGGCTGGTGGTTTTTGATTTGCGAATAAGGTACCAAACAGTTGAACCACGGGATGGTGGTTTGTGATTGGTCAATGAGGTACCAAACAGTTGAACCACGGGATGGTGGTTTGTGATTGGTCAATGAGGTACCAAACAGTTGAACCACGGGATGGTGGTTTGTGATTGGTCAATGAGGTACCAAACAGTTGAACCCCGGAATAGTGGTTTGTGATCGGTCACTGAGGTACCTTCGGAGGATAACCCGGTTTCATTCCATCCTCGTGTGTGTGTTTGTGTGTGGTTGTGTGTGCGTGTGTGCGTGTGTGTGTGAGTGTGTGTCTGTGTGTGAGTGTGTGTCTGTGTTTTCTGTGTGTGTTTGAAGTGGAATGAAGACAGAGTCAGAGAACGAGAGAGGGGAGAGAACGGAGAGCTAGGTGAAGATGCTGTAGAGAAGGAGACACCGAGATCGATTAGTGAAACATGAGGAAACAGCTGCATTGAGAGAGAGAGAGAGATATTGAGACAAGGGGAGAGAGAAGAGAGAGGGGAGAGAGGGGGAGAGAGATATTAAGACAAGGGGAGAGGGCGATAGATGGGGAGAAAGGGGGAGAGAGAGGGAGAAGGGGAGAGAGAGATATTGAGACAGGGGGAGAGAGAGGGGGGGGAGAGAGGGAGAAAGACGCAGAGAGGGGGAGAGAAATGCAGAGAGAGAAGGGAAGAGGGGGAAAGAGATGCGGGGAGAGAGAGAGAGAGGGACAGAAAGATGCAGAGAGGGAGAGAGATGCAGGGAGAGAGAGAGAGAGAGGGACAGAAAGATGCAGAGAGGGAGAGAGATGCAGGGAGGAAGTGAGAAGGGGAAAGAGACACAGAGAGGGAGAGACGCAGAGAGGGGGAGAAAGATGTAAAGAGAGTAGCAGAGAGGGAGAAAGGTAGAGTGTCATAGGAAAGAGCAGAGGGGAAGAGGAGAAGTGAAATCAAAGGCATTAGAAGGCGAGTGGGAGGAGCCTGTTGGGTGGGTGGGGCTTAGCATTACTCACTCCCCCGAGGAGAGACGGGGAGAGAGAGAGAGAGAGAGAGAGAGAGGCAGACGCTAGAAGGCTGTGCTGCAGTCAGGCTGAGCAGCTCTCTTGAGCTGAGCTCTGTGTGGCTGCTGTCTGCGTGCGTGCGCTGTGTCGTTGTTCTGGGAGAGTGTGTGTGTCTGCGTTAGTGTGCGCTCTATTCATTGTTCTCTGTGTGGTGTGTCTGGGTCTGAGGTGTGTGTGTGTGTGTGCTTGTTTGTGAGTGTGCGTTGTGTTTCTGTGTGTCGGTGTGTGTGTTTGTGTGCCGTGTGTGTATCGTCCGCTGCTGCTCGTGATCTTTTGCTCCAACTCTGCGCTCCGTCGTCAACCCTCAGTCGCTCCTCGCTCCGTCGTCCCGCTGCCCCCGCCCCCCCCCCGTCCCCCCCGTCCCCCGGACCCCTGACCCGGGTCCCGGGATGGCGGACAGCGTGCCCCTGGGGCGCCGGCGCTTCTCCACGTGCGGCGGGACCACGGGCGCCCTGCACCCCAGCGGACGCAAACTGATCCGCAACGCGTCCTTCGGAGGATACAACCAGCTGTCACCCCTCTCCCTGCCAGGTGGGTGAGACGGGGCAACGGGAAGGGACGGGGGACGGGGGGGGGGGGAGACAGGAGAGGGGGATCCTGTGTTCATAGTGAGAGCTGGGACAGCAACAGGCTGGCTCCACTGCGGTCTGGACCGCGTGATGCTGAAGTCTTCGGGTAGAGCGGGCGGGATGGCGACCGGGAGGTTGCTAGTTCGATCCCCGGATCCTCGTAACGGAGTGTTCAAGGTGTCCACTGAGCAAGCGACCTCACCCTGACTGCTCCCGAAGAGCTGGCTGTCGCCTTGCACGGTGGACTCCGCCGTGGGTGTGGGAATGTTTGCAGGAATGGGAGAACGTTAGGCAGTGTTGTAAAGCGCTTTGAGCGGCCACTGGTTAGAAAAGCGCAATTTGTCATGTAGTGTGTAGTGGCTACATGTTGATCTCTGTTCCATAGGCTGGGCCTCTGTTCCTGAGTGGTGTGATGTCTCAGTGGGGTAGTGTTTTATTGGGATGGTGTTTGAGTGGGGTGGTTTTGGAGTGGGGTTGGGTTTGCGTGGGGTGGTGTCTCAGTGGGGTGGTGTTTGAGTGTTCTTTGAGTTGGGTGGTGTTTGAGTGGGGTGGAGTTTGGGTAGGGTGAAGTTTGAGTGGGGTGGAGTTTGAGTGGGGTGCAGTTTGAGTGGGCTGGAGTTTGGGTGGTGTGGAGTTTGGGTGGTGTGGCGTTGAGTGGTCTGCTGCCCGCTAATCTCCCAGATATCATGTCTATGAGGTGGCTAGACTTTATAAAGTTCATAATGGTTTAGTGCCGGAGAGAGGGGGAGAGGGAAGGTGAGGGGGGGGAGAGAGAGAGGGAGAGAGGGAGAGAGGGGGGGAGAGGGGTAAAGAATGAGAGTATGTTCCCTCCTTTCTATGTGTCTGTGTGTTTAGTACTTTAAATATTCTATGTTCTGTACATAGAGTATATCTGCACATACATGAAGTACTCTAGTTCCTCATAGTATCTGTTCATTATTGTAATCTTTCATCTCCAAACACCTGGCTCCATGGAGGCTGTGGTGGTGTATCATACGTCGGACTTACGTTTGTTGATTTTTGGTTGACGCTTGTTTTAAGTTTGTCAAGAAACTTAAAACGTCCGTTTGTCATACGTTCTTCATACGTTTGTGTTATGTTTGTCTTACGTTTGTCATACGTTTTTTCGTACGTTTGTCTTACGTTTTCCTTACGTTTGTCGTATGTGTGTGTTGTGTATCGTACGTTTGTCATTCGTTTTTCATTTGTTTTTGTACGTTTGTGGTGCGTTTGCTCGATGTTGGTGGAGTTGACTCCTTTATGATCATCAGAACTCCAAGCGGACTGGCTCTGTAGGGGCCATCAGGGTTCTGATAGTCCTGGACCCCCTGCAGACTAAAGATAAAGACCAACAGACTCAGTAGTGGTGGAAGGAGGAGAGGATGAAGGCTCCTGGCTCCAGTCTTATCTCTGCTCCTCTGGTGTCCACAAGACCTTTTCTCATCTCTATCTCTCTCTCTCTCTCTCTCTCTCTCTCATCTCTTGTGTTGCCCGTCTCTCATATCTCTCATCTCTCGTTTCTCTCTCTCTCTCTCTCTTTCTCTCTCTCTCTCTCTCTCTCTCTCTCTCTCTCTCTCTCTCTCTCTCTCTCTCTCTCTCTCTCTGTCTCTCTCTCTCTCTCACCTCTCTCTCCTCTCTATCTCTAGCTTTACTCACTCTAATCAGTAGTAACCAGTCAGAAACACAATCTCACAGATTTTCTTTCTTATTTTACCAAGATTACCAAGATATTCTATTTACACACACTATGCATACACACACACAGACACGCACAGACAGACACATACACACACACACACACACACACACACACACACACACACACACACACACACACACACACACACACACACACACACACACACACACACACACACACACACACACGGTGTTTCAGCTAGCAGCACACTAGCGCCCAGCCGGCCTGCTGTCTGACTCACTTCCTGTTCCTCTTCATTCTCTCCTCTCTCCGCCTGTCGATCCGTCGTTGGCGCTGATGTCGCCGTCCGGTGTAACCATAGAAACCGGTAGTTCCACAAGTGGCTTCCTGCCGCCATGCGGTTGTCATCGCGCCCCCCGCAAAGCAGAGCCCCCCCCCCCCCCGCGGAGCAGCCCCCCCTCCCCCCTTCCCAGTATGTGTTGTGGTTGAAGGACCCACCAGACGGGTGTGTCAGTCCCTCCTGTCGGACCGTTAGCTGGGTCTCAGACCACTAGAAACCCACCTGATGTCTGGTCCACGTGACCAGGCCTGACCTAGAGGTCAGAGTTCAACCCAGTGTTGGGTCCGTGCCTCTCTGGAGAACATCTGCCCTGTGAACACGGCCCTAAATATAATCCTCCCACATTCGCTGAGTCCTGATAATCCTGAACACTTAGCATTGTTGTCTGAGTGCCCACCTCCCAGAGCACTCCCTGTCTGTCCCAGGATGCTAAATAAGGCGTGGCCCGATTAAACCTTGTTACTTTACTCCTCTGCCTGGCTGTGGCTGTGAGAGGTTTTCCTCCTCCGTCACGCCGGGACATTTCCCCCCCCCCCCCCCCCCCCCCCACACACATACCGGTCGCTAGAGAGGGGGAGCTCAGAGCAGGATGAGGAGGAGAGAGGAGGGCTGTCAGCCTGCTGCTCCTCGTCTAGCTGCTACTCCTCTAGCTGCTGCTCCTCTAGGGCTTCAATGATCCTTCTTTCCTCCATACCCATCCTATGTCCAAAGCAACTGACAGCAGTTTATATTATTATTAATATAATTAATAATTAACAATTATTTATTTTATTATTAACATGACAACTAGCAGGTAGGGGTCAGGGGTCATCTGGTTCTAGGAGGGCTACAGGCAGGGGTTCTGCTGGTTTAACCTCTGTTCCCAGTGTTGATACTGGTTCTGCTGGTTTAACCCTTGTTCCCAGTGTTGATACTGGTTCTGCTGGTTTAACCTCTGTTCCCAGTGTTGATACTGGTTCTGCTGGTTTAACCTCTGTTCCCAGTGTTGATACTGGTTCTGCTGGTTTAACCCTTGTTCCCAGTGTTGATACTGGTTCTGCTGGTTTAACCTCTGTTCCCAGTGTTGATACTGGTTCTGCTGGTTTAACCTCTGTTCCCAGTGTTGATACTGGTTCTGCTGGTTTAACCTCTGTTCCCAGTGTTGATACTGGTTCTGCTGGTTTAACCCTTGTTCCCAGTGTTGATACTGGTTCTGCTGGTTTAACCTCTGTTCCCAGTTTTGATACTGGTTCTGCTGGTTTAACCCCTGGTCCCAGTGTAGACCTGTATGTCTCAGTCCAATCAGGGGTTTGTTTGGCAGTGAGCAGGGACTGTTTCCATAGCAGCATCAACATGCTGATGGTTTGAGTTCTTGTCTCCCAGTATCAGGGGAATCCTGTACTTGATGTTTTTGGTTCGATTCTTCGTGTTGTTTGAAACATTTGTGGCACTTTAAAGTGTGTTGTCTGAAGATGTGTTAAATACGTGTTGTCTTCATATTTATTTGGTTTCTAGAGTTGACTTAGTCTTTTCGTCTTGCGGTTGCGTTGTTCAGAGCGTTAATGTTGATGTCTTGATAGTTTGTGTTGCTGTGTTTGTTGTTTACTGTATATTGTTGAGTTGTGTGGACATTGTGTAGGTCTCTACGTCGCCTACAGGGTTCTGAATAATAAATGGGAAACCCCACCTCCCCTCCTCTCCCCCACAATCCTCCCCTCTGGTCCACGGGCTGCTGTTGCCAGGCAACAGAGGTGATGACCAGCCTTCCTGGGATACAGAGTACCCCGTCCTGCTCCCTCTCCTCCTCCTCCCTCTCCTCCTCTTCCCTCCTCCTCCTCCCCCCAGCCCTCCTCCTACTCCTTCTACTCCTCCTCCTCCTCCTTCTACTCCTCCTCCTCCTCCTCCCCCTCCTCTTACTACTCCTCTTCCTCCTCCTCCTCCTCCTCCTCCACCTCCTCCTCCTCCTCCTCCTCCTCCTCCTCCTCCTCCTCCTCCTCCTTCTAATCCTCCTCCTCCTCCTCCTTCTAATCCTCCTCCTCCTCCTCCTCCTCCTCCTCCTCCTCCTCCTCCTCCTCCTCCCCCCAGCCCCCCTCCTCCTCCTCCTCCTCCTCCTCCTCCTCCTCCTCCTCCTCCTCCTCCATCACCCGGCTCCAAGCTCCCCTCGGTGACCAGGTGGTGATTATCTTATCGTCTTGTTTTCAATTTCCTAGTTTAGTGGTTAGGAGCTAGGATACTAGGCATGTGATAAGGAGATTAGTGGTTAGGAGGCTAGGATGCTAGTCTTGTGCTCAAGAGGTTAGTGGTTAGGAGGCTAGGATGCGCTATTAAAGGCTAATGTAAGTCACTGGATGATGAACAGAACCCTCATTCATGACCATACAAATGGTGTTTGCGTCTGCAGCCTCCAGCTGTGTTGACCTCCTGTTGTCATAACTCCTGCTGGGGCTTCCTGTTGACCTTTATCCTGCTGGGGTCACCTGCTGCTAAGGTTAGCTCAGGTGTGCGGTGCTGCTAACCGCTACATCTTTGTGGTTCTCGTGTTTTGTTCTGGATGCTAACTTTAGCCATTGGCAGTGGAGAAGCTACGTGTAGCGCTTGGTACAGTTGGTTCATATTTCACCCTCTAACATTCACCCTGAGAAAGGACAATAGACTGGAGCTCCCTCTCCCACTGTAGGTCTGCATCTCTCTCTCTCTTTCTCTCTCTCTCTCTCTCTCTCTCTCTCTCTCTCTCTCTCTCTCTCTCTCTCTCTCTCTCTCTCTCTCTCTCTCTCTCTCTCTCTCTCTCTCTCTCTCCGATCTGCAGTATCCTTCAATGGGTGCAGTGACACACACTGTGCTGCTCTCTACAGTCCCTGTATATCTGTGGACGTCCTGAGGTGTGTAGGTGTTTGTGTATTGTGTGTCATGTGTATTGTGTGTGTTCTGTTGCAGGGTTTGAGCGGGGAAAAGAGGATCTGCTGCCACTGCCTCTGAAAGACGACTCGTCTCAGTCCATCTCAAAGAGCAAGGTACCAACCCCGTCACGTTACCATGGCAACAGGGCCTGTCACGTTACCGTGGAAACGACCACCATTGCATTACCGTGGTAACAACTCCATGGCATTAACGTGGTAACAACCCCTCTAACGCTACCTTGGTAACAAGCCCATCATATTACCGTGGTAACAAGCCCTTCAAATTACTGTGGGCAGAACCTCCATCACTTTACCGTTGTAACAACGGTAATGTGATGTCACGTTTCCGTGGTAACAACCCCAACCCATTACTGTGGTGACAAGCCCATCACATTTCCGTAAAAACAAGCCCAGCACATCACCGTGGTATCAAGCGCATCACATTACCGTGGTAACAAGCCCATCACATTACCGTGGTAACACCCCACCTCTTGCTCATGAGTACCTACCAGCACCACATGCTGCCTGTCCAATACAGTGCTCTGCTGCCCCCTGCTGGGACCACCTGGTCTGGTGTTCTGCTGCCACCTGCTGTTACCACCTGGTCCGGTCCCGCTCCTCCATTCATAAACACTCCAGCCTCTCTTCCCGGGAGCCGGCGGTGGTAGAGCGAGGTAGAGGGTGACTGTGTTCTCTCTCTCTCTCTCCAGTCTGAGACCAAGCTGTACAATGGATCTGATAAGGACGTGTCCTCCTCCGGCGGCCGTCTGACCAAGAAGGAGTCCCTCAAGGTGAGGAGCTCAGGAACCCACAAGGACCCTGGGAACTAACCTTTGACTATGGTATTGGTAACCGTAGCAGCTAAGAGGGGACTTGATATTGTTGAAACAAAACTTTTTCTGAAATGTGTCCAAAGTTGTATTGGTCAGACAAAACATACCGTAAAATTTGTTTCAATCACCATACTCAACCGGCCCATATTTGGGAAAGTCGTCTGTAACGAACAAGCCTTTAACTCCTTTTCCAACCAAACTCTTGCTCAGCAAAGATGGGAAATTCTATCAAATCGATTATTTAAACCAGTATGAATATTACCGTACATAGTCTAAAAGTTACCAGGCTATCGAATAACATATCAATTACCAATCATTCATTTGATCTAGCTCCGAGAGAGAGTGCATCTAGGCCAACCTCATGCATAGAGAGAGAGATACAGAGCGAGATAGAGAGAGAGCCCCGTATCAAAATACTCACTCTCTTTGGATCAACGGAGAAATGTCTTGCTGCTGCTTCTCCAGAGTTTTGTTCAGCAGATTTTGCAACTGACAGCTTGAATTGCAGGTCCTATTTGTTTCTCAGGGGCGCCATGGCATTTGAACGTTCACTTGCTGTTCTGTTACATGTATGTTTCCCCTGTTTTACAAATGTTATTGAATGGTTAAGATTTGTTAATGGTCCACTGATTCCATCCACTGGCGAAAGTTGGTAATGCTCGGAAATACTGATGTCAGATGTTGTCATGCGGCCCTGGCAAGGCACTGGGGGTCGAGGGCAGAACACTCGCGCTACAATCTTCCTCTTGTTCTTGTTTTTCGACGGTTGCCATCCAGCTTATTGGTCCCTTATCGCCGACGTCTAGGAAAGCAGACCAGGCGACTAATTGAGACAGGCGTTTAATTAGTTAAAACGTGTAGCCGCACCCGGCAAGTAAAAAGGGTCTCAGCGTTTAATTGGGAATCGACTTTTAATTGAAGTTTTGCGGTAGTTAGATTGATCTCTTCCTCTCAGGTAGTTGAGCCTGTGTGTGACCTCCTGTGTGTGACCTCTGACCTCCCAGGTGCAGAAGAAGAACTACAGAGAGGAGAAGAAGAGAGCGACCAAGGAGCTGCTGAGCACCATCACAGACCCCTCGGTCATCGTCATGGCGGACTGGCTCAAGGTCCGCCGATAACACCTCAACACACACACACGCACGCACACACACACATTGACACACACACACAAACACACAAACCACATCAACACACACAAACACACATACACACACAAGTTCCTCATAAACCACATCAACACATAGACACAAACGCACACAAACAAATATACACATGCACAAACACACACACACACACACACACACACACACACAAGGTCCTCACAAACCACCTCAACACATAAACACACACACACACACACACACACACACACACACACACACACACACACACACACACACACACACATGGTCCTCAAAAACCACCTCCACACACACAGATACCAAGGTCTCCATGAACCCCCTCTACAAACACACACACACACACACACATACACACACAACTTAACCCTGAGGGCTCTGTAGGGTTGATGCGGAGTGTGTGTGTGTGTGTGTGTATTCATCATCGTATGTGTGTGTGTGTGTGTGTGTGTGTAGATCCGGGGCACCCTGAAGTCCTGGACCAAGCTGTGGTGTGTGCTGAAGCCGGGGGTCCTGCTCATCTACAAGACCAACAAGAACGGGCAGTGGGTGGGCACCGTGCTGCTGACTGCCTGCCAGCTCATAGAGAGACCCTCCAAGAAGGACGGCTTCTGCTTCAAGCTCTTCCACCCGCTGGAGCAGTCCATCTGGGCCGTCAAGGTAGGGGGGGATGACCAGTCCATCTGGGCCGTCAAGGTAGGGGGGGATGACCAGTCCATCTGGGCCGTCAAGGTAGGGGGGGGGGACCAGTCCATCTGGGCCGTCAAGGTAGGGGGGGGGGACCAGTCCATCTGGGCCGTCAAGGTGGGGGGTGGAGGGAGGGAGGGGAGGTGGGGGGAGGAGCAGTCCATCTGGGCCGTCAAGGTGGGGGTGGAGGGAGGGAGGGGGGTGGTTGTTGTTGTTGGAAACCACGCCCAACTCTGGGATCCAGCTTATATTTCACCCATTTAATCTTAATGATGTCTCTTTCTCTCTCTCTCTCTCTCTCTCTCTCTCTCTCTCTCTCTCTCTCTCTCTTTCTCTCTCTCTCTCTCTCTCTCTCTCTCTCTCTCTCTCTCTCTCTCTCTCTCTCTCTCTCTCTCTCTCTCTCTCTCTCTCTCTCTCGCTCTCTCTTCAAACTGTTTAATTGACATGAGATTTTCAAGATATAAAGTAGTTCAATAAAAAACAACAACGCTGATCTGATTGTAGTCACTCTCCCCCCCTTCCTCCCCCCTCCCTCCCTCCCTCCCTCCCTCCGCCCAGGGTCCTAAGGGTGAGGCGGTGGGCTCCATCACTCAGCCGTTACCCAGCAGCCACCTCATCTTCCGCGCCGCGTCGGAGTCTGACGGTCTGTCTCACTCTCGCACTGTTTTCTGTCCGTCTCACTCTCTCACTGTCTCACTGTATATATGATATCAATTCGGTATATATAACCTTTATATATATACATGATATAATTCCGGTATATATAACCTGTATATATATATGATATCAATTCGGTATATATAACCTGTATATATGTATAATATAAATTCGGTATATATAACCTGTCTATATGTGATGTATCTGTATATATCTAACAGGGCGGTGTTGGATGGATGCTCTTGAGCTGGCTCTGAAGTGCTCCGGTCTGCTGAAGAGGACGATGGTCCGAGACGGAAAGGAGGAGCTGGCCGCCATGGCAACGGGAGGAGAGACCTCCATCAACTTCTACAGCCTACTGCGGGCTCACAACATGCAGGGCTTCCAGTGAGTGACTCAAGAAGGACCTCTGACCTCTACATGATCCCTACTTGACCCCTATATGACCCCTCTGACCACTACATGACCCCTTTATGACCCCTCTGACCTCTACATGATCCCTCTGACCTCTACATGACCCCACAACCTCTACATGACCCCTACATGACCCCTATATTAACTCTATATGACCCCTACATGACTTCTTCTATATGACCCCTCCATGAGTTTTATATGACCCCTCTCTGAACCCTTTGACCCCCAGAGGTCATGCTTGGACAGTTCTAAACATAACCTGACCCGGCGCAACCCCTGACCCCTGACCCCTGCAGGTTCAGTGACGGGGACCAGTTCAAAGACCCCGACCTCTACTCGGACAAGTCGGACCGGGAGGGCGACCCGGAGCACGAGGAGTCGGACCGGGACCATGACCACGACGACTCGGACCCCGAGGAGACGGACAGTGACACGTCGGAGCGCCAGGACGACCTGGACCCCAACGAGACCCTCAGGGAGACCCCATACATGGAGCAGTCCCACGAGGAACTGGGGGAGGTAGGCCACGTCCCCTGTCCCCTGTACCGTTAGACCACGCCCCCTGTGGGGTGAGGCCACGCCCCCTGTGTAGTAAGGCAACGCTCAGAACCGGGGTGGGCAGGCAACGCCCCTGTGCAGTGAGGCCACGCCCCCTGTGTATTGAGGCCACTCCCCCTGTGTAGTGAGGCAACAACCAAGATTGGGTGTAGTTAGGCCACACCCAGGAATCGGTGTGGTTAGGCCACACCCAGGAGAAGGTCTCAGGTCCACCAGGAAGGGGTCCCTCAGGTGTCCCAGGAGGGGGTCTCAGGTCTCAGGTCCACCAGGAGGGGGTCTCTCAGGTGTCCCAGGAGGGGGTCTCGGATCTTAGGTCCACTGGGTGGGGATCTCAGGTCTCAGGTCCACCAGGAGGGGGTCTCAGGTCTCAGGTCCACTAGGAGGGGGTCTCAGGTTACCCATGAGGGGTCTCAGGTCCACCAGGAGGGGGTCTCAGGTGTGTGCTGGTGTTGCAGGCGGGCGAGGCGGCGCAGACGGAGACGGTCTCGGAGGAGAACAAGTCCCTGATCTGGACCCTGCTGAAGCAGGTCCGGCCGGGCATGGACCTGTCCAAGGTGGTCCTGCCCACCTTCATCCTGGAGCCGCGCTCCTTCCTGGACAAGCTCTCCGACTACTACTACCACGCCGACTTCCTGTCCCAGTACGTACACACTTCCTGTTCGGGCTGGGGCTGTGCGTCTATCTACAGCTGGTGGAGGAACACTTTTTACAGTTACCCCGTGAAAGTTAACCCCTGAAAACCTGGGAAAACCTTTATTTATTTATTTTGTATATTTTTATTTATTGATTTAGTGATATTATTTACAGATGGATGTAATATCACTGGATCAATAAATAAAAATAAACAAAATAAAGAAAATATATTTGGAAGATTTAATTAATAGACATGCAATTTTATGTGAGGAGAATAAAGGACACCCTTATGTATTGCTGCTGTAAATGCCTTCAATCTGACCTGCGATCATGTGACCTATGATCACGTGACCTGTGACCTTTGACCTGTGTCTCCGCAGGGCGGCGGTGGAGGAGAACGCCTACAACCGCATGAAGCAGGTGGTCAGGTGGTACATCTCCGGCTTCTACAAGAAACCCAAGGTACGAGGTCACGCCCCCCAACCGCCCCGCCCCCAGCAGGGTCGGGCGGTCCCAATTGGTCCTGAGTGGGTGGTCCTGCTGAGTGATTGACAGGTCCCGAGTGATTGACAGGTCCTGAGTGGGGGGTCCTGCTGAGTGATTGACAGGTCCTGAGTGATTGACAGGTCCTGAGTGGTGGTCCTGCTGAGTGATTGCCAGGTCCTGAGTGGTGGTCCTGCTGAGTGATTGACAGGTCCTGAGTGATAGACAGGTCCTGAGTGGGTGGTCCTGCTGAGTGATTGACAGGTCCTGAGTGATTGACAGGTCCTGAGTGGGTGGTCCTGCTGAGTGATTATGTCTCCTCCCCCAGGGTCTGAAGAAGCCGTACAACCCGATCATCGGTGAGACGTTTCGCTGCATGTGGCTCCACCAGGAGACCAACAGCAAGACCTTCTACATCGCTGAGCAGGTCAGCTCATCAGACCTAGGACCCTCTAGGACCCTCTAGAACCATCTAGAATAGCTAGAACCAGCACTTCTACACCATCAAAGAAAATTTGAGGACTGCCCTCATCTCACTACATTTTTTATATCCACCCAAAAATATTAACGTCTGTGTGTGTGTGTGTGTTTGTGTGTGTGTCTGTGTGTTTGCATCTGTGTGTGTAGGTGTCGCACCACCCTCCTGTCTCTGCGTTCTACGTCAGCAACAGGAAGGACGGGTTCTGCATCAGCGGTAGCATCCTGGCCAAGTCAAAGTTCTATGGTGAATATGAACATAACTTAACAATATTTTCATCATCATGTTAACATTATTACTATCTTCGTCATCATGTTAACATTATCATCATCTTCATCATAATGTTAACATTATCATCATCTGCATCATGATGTTGTCACTATCAACATCTTCGTCATCAGGTTAACATTATCATCTTCATCAACATGTGAACATTATCACCATCGACATCGTTGTTATTATCTGTTGCCTAGGTAACTCCCTGTCGGCCATCTTGGACGGCGAGGCACGGCTGACATTCCTCAATCGCGGGGAGGACTACGTGATGAACATGCCCTACGCCCACTGTAAAGGTCAGAGGTCAAATCACTCGCTCATTTCCTTGATTGGATTTCACTGGTTCAGGATAGTTCTAACTAGTTCTAGCTGGTTTTAATGGGTTGTAACTAGAGATGTCCGATATTATCGGCCCACCGATATTATCGGCCCGATATTAGCATAAAAATGTAATATCGGTCAATATCGGTATCGGATTTTTTTTTAAAAAACATGGCACTTTTCCCTTAAATTAAGTTGAAGTATTTTTCTTATTTTGCACAGACAATATTAACATTTGGAAAGCCTTGTTGCATTCAAGAATGCATCCAGTGGGGCATCACAATAACATTAAGCATGTTGTGTTCATTCCACAACAGGAGATATGTAATGTTACCTAAATTAGGTTTGAGGAAAAATAACCCAAATATCGACATCGGTATCGGCTGATATCGGAATCGAAAATTTAGAGTTGGACAATATCGCATATCGGATATCGGCAAAAAAGTTAATATCGGACATCCCTAGTTGTAACTGCTTTAAACTGTTTCTTACCTGTTTAAACTGGTTCAAACTAGTTGTAACTAGTTGTTTACTAATTGGTTGGCTGGTCTGAACTGGTTTTAACCTGTTCTAACTGCTTCTATCCTGTTCTACCCGGTTCTACCAGGTATCCTGTACGGGACCCTGACCCTGGAGCTGGCAGGCCAGATCAACATCAGCTGTGAGAAGACGGGCTACAGCGCCCAGCTGGAGTTCAAACTCAAGGTCTGACCCTCACAACAGGGGGCCCTGTTCTCACACTTCATGTGCTCATGTCCTCATGCCCTCACCCTCTCATGTCCTCACCCTCTCATGTCCTCACCCTCTCATGTCCTCACCCTCTCATGTCCTCACCCTCTCATGTCCTCAGCCTCTCATGTCCTCAGCCTCTCATGTCCTCACCCTCTCATGTCCTCACCCTCTCATGTCCTCACCCTCTCATGCCCTCACCCTCTCATGCCCTCACCCTCTCATGCCCTCACCCTCTCATGTCCTCAGCCTCTCATGTCCTCACCCTCTCATGTCCTCACCCTCTCATGTCCTCAGCCTCTCATGTCCTCACCCTCTCATGTCCTCACCCTCTCATGTCCTCACCCTCTCATGTCCTCAGCCTCTCATGTCCTCACCCTCTCATGTCCTCACCCTCTCATGTCCTCAGCCTCTCATGTCCTCACCCTCTCATGTCCTCACCCTCTCATGTCCTCTCCTCTCCCCAGCCCTTCCTGGGCAGCAGCGACAGTG
>NC_044051.1:8362058-8387058 GCF_902167405.1 Gadus morhua | reverse complement strand
ACCTGTTGTGTTCAGATTGGACCAGACCCTCTGTGTACATGCCAGTATCATGCACCCAGTGTCTTGTAGTATTGGCTTTACTAGCGCACCTCTCCTAGCTCACCTGTCCTAGCTCACCTGTCCTTGCTCACCTGTCCTTACTCACCTGTCCTATCTCCCCTGTCCTAGCTCACCTGTCCTTGCTCACCTGTCCTTACTCACCTGTCCTATCTCCGCTGTCCTAGCTCACCTGTCCTAGCTCACCCATCCTAGCTCACCTGTCCCTGCCATACTGAAGACAGACACCCGGGCGGGCTTGTGTCACTACAGACCAATCACTTGGGTTGCCACAGTCTTCTGATTGGCGGAGCCCTCATGTGGCAACACAGCCTCCTGCACTCCGAGTCCAGCAGTGCTTCATGTCTCAGTGTGTCCCAAGAGCCGTCGGAGCCGATCCGTGTGTCCGCACCATAGAATGTAGAGATCAGAGGAATCACCTGTGCCTTGTAGGAGGAGGGAGAGGGAGGGAGGGGGAGGGGGGGTGAGGTCAGGGCGGAGGTCAGGTGGGAGTGGTCAGTTACAACTTCAGACTAGATGTCTTCAGTGAGTGTGCTGCCCTCTGAGTTTAAAAGTGAAGGCACCTTGGGATTCTTCATTACACCTGTACTTTTGTTCACCTGTACTGGGGTTCACCTGTACAGTGGCTCACCTGTAGGTTCACCTGTACTGTGGTTCACCTGTACAGTGGTTCACCTGAAGGTTCACCTGTACAGTGGTTCACCTGTAGGTTCACCTGTACTGTGGTTCACCTGTACAGTGGTTCACCTGAAGGTTCACCGGTACAGTGGTTCACCTGTAGGTTCACCTGTACTGGGGTTCACCGGTACAGTGGTTCACCTGTGGGTTCACCGGTACAGTGGTTCACCTGTAGGTTCACCTGTACTGGGGTTCACCGGTACAGTGGTTCACCTGTAGGTTCACCTGTACTGTGGTTCACCTGTAGGGGAATCACCTCCAACTCACTCGCAACACAATCATCAAAACGCTGAATAAATAACAAAGTGGCCGACTCCATCTGCATCTCCACACACACAGCTCCACTTCACTCTGTATAACAGTACTAATACTGCCACTGTAGTATACATACTACCACTACTATATACTAGTACTATTCCTGTACTGATTTCAACCCTGCTTACTAATGCAGGGCCCCCCTAGGAGGTAAACACACAGAGTTCCATGACTCCCACTATACCCAGTACTCACAGTGCAGTATACTGATAGAGAGTACACACTCCTACAGGAATCAGTAGTGTCAGTATGTGCCACATGATGCCTTAGAGAAGAGCCCTCATTGGCTCAATATATCCTGACCCCACCCACTGTTGTCAAAGTGACACAAACACAGGCTCCGAAAGTTGCTACAGAGGGAGGGAGTGAGAGAGAGAGAGAAGAGAGGGAGAGAGAGAGAGAGAGAGAGAGAGAGAGGGAGGATGAGAGGATTGTACATCTCGCTCTTCAATCGATCCTTTCTTCTTCACCTCATCTGTTTTTGTGTCTCTTTTTCTTTCTCTCTCACTCTCTTTCTCTGTATTCTGTTTAACTTTGTTTTTTATCTGGCTATATTTTACGCTTTTTGTCTTTGCTTTTCTAATGTTAATATTTTGTTGATTTTAACTTCGTGTTTGTCATGTGACTGGCTTGGACACACCTCTTTTAAACTCAGCAATATGATGATTTCACGGCGACTGTAAAGCGATAAAGTTTCACCAAATAAAAAAAATGTGGGCCGTCCCACCGCTTTGGTTCTGAACCCTGATTGGTTGGTTTGGGTGTCGGTCATTGTGTCCTGAGTCTGAATTCATTCATGTTCACATTATTAGAAATAACCTTAAATCGTACAAACTTAATTTTTTTGTTGTTGTTGTAAACGTGATGAGTCCAGCACAGCGACCCGACAGGTTAGCGTCATGACGCCTCACGACCGCTAAAAGGGAGCTGTGCCGTCCTGACGCCTCACGGCCGCTAGAGGGGGCGCTGTGCCACGTGTCTCAACCATGGAGCCACCCGCTGATCTCCATGCGTCATCCGCACGCTCTGAGGTCCTGTTCGCTGATTGGCTTAGTGAGGACCAACCATAACGAAGGGTCACTACTAAACAACAAGGTGTCATCCAGCAGGTCTGTTCGTCCTTAAAGTTGTGCGTGCAGAACCACAAAGCATAGAGCAGGACTGTATTCCTCAGTATAATGTCCTTTCACTGTGTGTGTGTGTGTGTGTGTGTGTGTGTGTGTGTGTGTGTCTGTGCGCGCGCGCTTGTGTGTTTGCTGGCTCATCAGTATAGGTCACTAGATTTCAAGAGAGATAGATCTATGGATAATAAAAGTGCTGTTGAGGGCTTCTCTCTTTCACACACGGATCAGACCAGCTTCCAGTCACTGTATACATACATACACACACACACACACACACACACACACACACACACATAGTCCGCACAAACACACACACACGCACACACACACACACACACACAAATAGACAGTCTACACACACACACCCAAACACAAACTATATATATATAAGCTGTATATACTGAATACAGTACACATATAAGCCTTTATCTCCCTCTTTGTCTCTCCCTCCGTCTATGTATACATCTATACACATTTATATATATTATATGTACATACACATATAAGCCTTTCTCTCTTTGTGTGTGTGTCTCTCTCCCTCTGTCTGTGTCTCCCTCTCTCCCTCTCAGTCTGTGTCTCTCTCCCTCCCTCTCATCTCCTTTGCCTCCTATTGTCGCCTCCTCTCCAACCCGTCTCCTCTCTCCTCTGCTCTTCTTTGCTGTTGCCATGGTGATCCATCTCCGAGGTAACTTGCGGGGACCAGATAATCAGCCGCCTCCCTTTCCCCGACCCAAATCCGTCTCTGCGCGGCCCCCTCGACGCAGAGGAAGGTTCGAGGGTCTTGCCTGAATGTACTTCAGCAGAGAGCAGAAGGCTGCGGTGGTGGTTCAGGGTGTAGGGCTTCCACCTCCAAGCTGATAGGTTCTGGGTTTGATGTCCTGAGCCTACCTTATTCTCCAGAGCAGTACGACGCCTAATCCACTGGTCCCTATCGTCACTGAGGGTCTGGGACCCAACCTGCTTTCACAGCAAGCTTGGGAGATAACCCCAAAAACGATCATAAGTTATTGCAATGAAAAATGAATAGTAATGGATAGATGGTAAAGTGGAAGGGGGTGGTGGAGGGGCTGGTGATGGAGGTAGGGTGTTGGGGCCGATGGAGGGGCTGGTGATGGAGGTAGGGTGTTGGGGCCGATGGAGGGGCTGGTGATGGAGGTAGGGTGTTGGGGCCGATGGAGGGGCTGGTGATGGAGGTAGGGTGTTGGGGCCGATGGAGGGGCTGGTGATGGAGGGGGGAGGGGGTGGTGATAGAGGGGGAGGGGGAGGTGATAGAGGTAGGGTATAGCGGGGTGATGGAGGGGGGGGGGGGTGATGATGGAGGGGGAGGGGGTGGTGATGGAGATGGGTGTAGCGGGGTGATGGAGGGGGGGGGGTGATGGAGGGGGTGGTGACGGAGGTGGGTGTAGCGGGGTGATGGAGGGGGAGGGATTTGTGAATGAGGGGGGGGGGGGGGGCGCTGGTGATGGAGATGGGTGTAGCGGGCTGATGGAGGGGGAGGGGGTGGTGATGGAGGTAGGGTGTAGCGGTGACGTGTCCCGTCGGTATGCAGCAGGATTACCGCTCCCCAGAACCGGCCCGCCGGCCGGAACAAAGAGGAGCGCCGACGCGGAGTTTCCTCTGATCCCGGGGGATCAGCGGGATCAGCCGTCAGTCAGGGCCATCAGGACCCCCCCGGGGCCATCAGGAACCCCCCTGGGCCATCAGTACCCCCACTTGGGCCACGTGATACACAACATTGCATGCATAACATAACATACATGATGCAAAACTGTAGGCACAAGAGATGAAGTCATTGATCTACAGATCCCTCCCCCCTCCGCCTCTCTTCCTCTCCTCTCTCCTCTCTTCCTCTCCTCTCTTCCTCTCCTCTCTTCCTCTCCTCTCCTATTTTCTCCTCTCCTACTCTCCTCTCCTCCCCTCTCCTTTCCTCTCTTCTTCTCTCTCCTCTCCCCGTCTCCTCTCCTCTCTCTTCCACCCCTCTCTTCATCTCCTCTCCTCTCCTACTCCTCTCCTCTCTTCTCCTCTCTCCTCATGTAGGTCACATGTCCGGACCTTTGTGTCTGTCAGTTTCGGTCCGTCCTGTTAAAGTATTCATGCTCTCTTTAAGAAAAGACACCATCACTTATTCTCTCTCTTCCCTCTCCCTCAATTATTCCTTGGATTGTGTGAGTGTGTTTTTGTGTGTGTGTGTGTGCGTGTCTGTCTGTGTGCGGGTGTCTGTCTGTGTGCATACGTGTGTGTGGGTGTGCGTGTGTGCGTGTGTGTCTGTCTGTCCATCTGTCTATCTGTCTGTCTGTCTGTGTGTGTGCTTCTGTGTCTGTCTGTCTATCTGTCTATCCGTGTGTCTGTCTGTATGTGTGTGTGCGGGTGTCTGTCTGTCTGTCTGTGCGTATATGTCTGTCTGTCTGTCTGTCTGTCTGTCTGTCTGTCTGTCTGTCTGTCTGTCTGTCTGTCTGTGTGTATGTGTTTGGTCCGTCTGTGTGTGTGTGTGGGGGGGGGGGGGGGGGGGGGAGTAATAGGCACAGGAAGCAGTATTAATATTTGAAAGCTGTAGCCCTGCATCTCCCCTTACCGGAGATGCTGCTGGTGATGACCATACTGCCGGGTCACCTGACCACCAACCCGTACCAGACCACCAGGTCACCTGACCACCACCTGGTCACCTGACCACCACCAGTTCCCCTGCCCACCACCTGGTCACCTGACCACCACCTGGTCACCTGACCACCGGGTCACCTGACCACCTTACCACAGGTCACCTGACCAGCTGGTCAGCAGGTCACCTGACGGGCCCCCAGCAGGGGGGCAGAACACTAAGCAGAGCGTCAGTCTGCTGCAGTGTCATGATGTCAGGACTCACTAGTGACATCACAGAAGCTGAGGACCTCCTCCGTGTGTGTGGCTGTGTGTGTAGGCAATTAGGCATGTTTGTGTGCACGTGTGTGTGTGTGTGTGTGTGTGTGTGTGTGTGTGTGTGTGTGTGTGTGTGTGTGTGTGTAGCTTATTTATATCTTTAAAGGCCACCATGCTGCTTGTTGCTAAGAGACCATCGGTTCCCTGGCAACGGAGACACCAGGTGACACAGCGAGGTGTACTCACTCCTCCACCCTCGGGAGGGGGTCCGGGCCCCAGAGGTCAGCACCCGGAGGTGGGGGTGCTCTTCTGGAGCCCAGGGGTGGGAGGGGCCTCTCAGGGCCTCCCCCCCCCCCTTGGGGGCCACGTGCGCCCATAGGGCCCCAGAGAAAGAGGCCCCCCCCTGCTGAATGTCTTCCAGGATGTTGAGAGGAGACGATGTCTTGGTTATTCTGGGAGGAGGTGAGTATCAGAGGATGAGACCTGCTCTGCTCCCAGGGCTCCCTTCATTCACCAACAGGACATTAGATATAGCCTTCAGGACACACCTGACATCATAAGAATCTCTCTCTCTTCTACTGTCTCTCTCTCCCTTACTCTCTCTCTCCCTTACTCTCTCTCTTATATCATCTACCTGTCCCTCCCTCTCTCTCTCTCTCTCTCTCTCTGCATGACTCAGGGAAGCTCCCCTCACATCCGATCACAGATCTGACCTTTGGAGAGAGAGAGAGAGAGAGAGAGAGAGAGAGAGAGAGAGAGAGAGAGAGAGAGAGAGAGAGAGAGAGAGAGAGAGAGAGAGAGAGAGAGAGAGAGAGAGAGGTGATGACAGTAAGAGGGGGAGGGAGTAGAGGTGTGTATTTTATTTTCAGCCCGCTGAAGTGATGAATGATTCACCCACTCAGTGTCTGGAGAGATTCACAGAACACAAACAATAACACAAAACCCTCCTACAACGTCTAGTGATCTGCAATATCACTATCAATATTCCTTATGTATATTTTCCATACAGATAAAACTCTTTTAAATGACATTGAATTGAAATATAGAGTCAGTGTGGGTCTTAGACAGAGCTGGTGTCTCAGAGATGATGGTATAATATAGATCTCATCTTCATTATAATATACTATAGATCTTATCTTCATGATAAAATGACATAGATCTCATCTTCATTATAATATGCTTTAGATCTTATCTTCATGATAACTAACTTTAGGTCTTAGCTACATGATCACTAACTTTAGGTCTTAGCTGAACTAGCTTTAGGTCTTAGTTACAGGTTAACTAGCTTTAGACCTTAGCTATGTGATAACTAGCTGTATGGCTACATGCTGCTATGGATGCTCGCGGCCCCGCCCATGCGCGGCGTGCCACACGTGACCACCGCTTTACGTGATGACGCTGAATGTATATGAGCGCGGGCGGCGGGATCTCTCTCCCTTTTTACCGCCATCAGAGCGGAGTGTTTTCACCCCGGTCCGCTTCCCCGCCTCACATCCGAGCCTCACCGCCCGCACCACAAGGTAGGAGCCGCGTTGAGACTCTGACACCACACCCGGGGTAGGGGGGTAGGGTGCAGCTGCCCGCCGCGGGGAACTCTGGTCGGCCCACCGTGGTACGCGATGGTTAACGGTTCTGTTGGCTCGAGAAGACAGCAGCCATCGCGCTCCTCCATGATGGTCCGCCCGGGACCCCCCATCGCTGACACACGGTCCCCTCCGGACCCGGTCTGTCAGCGGGTCCGGTCCTCGGTCTCAGATGAGGTCCTCTAAAGGAGACCCTATAGTTTAAAATGTATATTGGGACTTCTGCGTTGACGCGGATTTTAATTCGGTCTTGACCTTATTTCGGTGACGAGGCTCCCGTTAAAAAGGGGTTCCGCCGCTGCTAGCCCAACGTGATGCTAGGGCACCGCGTCGGGACCCTAGCATCGGCACCCCGCTGGTTAGTTGGGCTAAGTGCCTCTAGACAGGAGCCCCTAATGCCAGGCTTCACTTTTCAGCCCAAAGTGCGCATCAAACTAGCAGGGGAGCTAAGCCAGAGCTAGCGTGGGGTTAGCGGAGGCTAGCTAGTGAGCTAGCCCCACGCGCTGGGGATGGACTGGGGAAGATGCTAGGCTAACTCTGCTAACCAACCGTGGACCTACTGTCAAATTATCAGATTTCGCTGGCGGGCCTGTATAATGAAGAGGCTTGGCGGGTTATGGGGTGACGTGATGAAGTCTTGACTTTGGTTATTGGTGAAGGGGTTACTGGGTGACGTGATGAAAGGTTGAGTGGTTATGGGTGAAAGGGATACTGGGGGACGTGATGAAGGGGTGAGTGTTTATGGCTAAGTGGTAAAGGGGTGAATGTGGTTATGGGTGAAGGGGTTACTGGTTATATGATGAAAATGTGAAGTGGTGATGGGGTGATGGGATGAAGGGGTGAGTGCTTGTGGGGTGACGTGAGGAAGTTGAGTATGGGTGAAGGGATTACTGGGTGAAGTTATGAAGGGGCGTGTGTTTTTCTAGGGTAAAGTTAGGATGGGGTCAGTGGTTAAGGGGTGAGCGCATGGTGAGGGGATGGTGTGTTCATGTGTGGAAGGGATGATGCTTGGTTGTTCAACATGTGGGCGGACAGCGGTTGGTTGGAGCTGAACTGGCATTCAGGTTCAAGTTTGCTTTGAGGGGGAAAACGTAAAATAAAAGTTTAACCAACTGTTGTTCATCATTTGGTGAGTTTCCTTTGTGTGTGGAGTGGGTGAGGATGTTCTTGTAGACCACGCTGCTGTAGCTCAACACATTCAGGTTCATCAACCTGACGTCCTCTCCATGGTAGACCTCCATATAATCAGACACACTTTCCATAATGCATCGGCAATGAGCTTGTGTTTTCAGAGGGTTTGTCAGGCTTATTAGGGACAGCTGACTTGAGTTTCCTATCCTTAGTCCAACAATAATGTCAACAATAATATTCATCAGGAATTATAGAGGAATGGGGAATTTTACTTTGAAGTCGTGCGTGTTCCGTTATGCATTTAATGTCTGAATCATTGACTATGGGATCCTCACCAACGGTTCTAGAGAAGCACTGGTTTTACACCATGTCCTTAACGCTGGGAACTCCACATTAATAAATTGAGTTTACTATACAAGGTTAGAGTTGTTTGTCTTTGGATACTTAATTGCAAGTTCGGTGATGTGAAAGTAATTTCCTTTTAATAATTAGGACTATCGTAGATTAAGATGGAGATATAGATATTTGAAGCGTTTTAATTCTGAGTGAAACCACGTTGTGTACCCCGTACTGGTCTGAGTGTGACCATGTGTACCCCTGTACTGGTCTGGTTGTGGCCATGTGAAGGTAGTGGAGCTAAGCCCAAGCTGATTGGTGCATTTGGTACCTGACACCTCCTCTACTGCCACACCCTCAGTCCTGTAGCATCACATGTAGAAACAGAGTCGACTAAATTATTAACTTTGTTAGTTGCTGCTAGGCATCCAAACAATCATTAAAGCTGTTTACGGAACCCTCTAGTCTCCCCTCAAAACCACAGAAGAGGAAGTTTAGATGAGGAAGATCTGTGGTGTATAGAGGACGGCCTGTCCTGGGTGGTGTAGATTGGGGTCTGAGGTGAGTTCCGTATACCCCCCCACACGATGCTGCCTCTGTCACTAAAGGTTTAAACCTCGTAAATTAAAACAGACAAACATAATCTGGATTACGCTGGTTTAATCTGGCATGTGGAAGCAGAACAAAGAGTTTACCGTTGACTATATAGAACCATCAAATTACTTTTACTACAACTTACTACAACAGGTGGAGCAGTCCAGTACAACCCCACTGTTCTACTGGTGGACTCTGGGAGCTGCCCAGCACAACCAGAGGACTGAGTGCCGTTGAAGCCTCCTCATTGTTGGCCGGTCTGGGGGGGTTCGTTTTGTTCTTCCATGTGGGAATAGATGGTTTGGTCCCATACTACCTCCCAGCCCAACAGTCTGCTGACTGCATCAGTCTAATCCTGGTCCTCTTCCTGCCTAATGGTCACTCTGCTCTCCTCCTAATGGTCTCTCTGGTTTCTCCACAGCACCACCCTACTCCGCTAAGATGGCCGACCTCGACAAGTAAGTAACTCACTTCTCCACTTTAGTGTCCAGGTCTCTCCCCTGCGGTCTCTTCACTGCTGGTCTCTCTCCCTCTGCATGTCTCTCTCAATCGCTCTGTCTCTCTCTACCACTGGTCTGTTGCTCTCTCTCCACTCTCTTCAGACTTGCTCTCTTGAGACTTGCTCTATTCAGTCTTGTCCCTCTTCCCTTTCCTGTAGTAACAGAACTTTTACAGGACTAATGTACATCGGCCTAAAGCAGTTGGGTCTAGAGCAGTAGGGTCTAAGGCACTCTAGACTGGAGGAACCCTAACAGGCGCTGGAGGAACACAGGCTATCATTACTGTGGCCAGGAAGAGAGGGCTTAATTATGTTAATCAGTCTAGGAGATGGGGCTGTTGAGCAGATATTGTAATTGGTTAAATGGCTGTTAAATCTTTAATGACTGAGGACAAAGAAGGCTAGACCACAAGGACTCCTCGTTTCTCTGGTCTCTCTCGCCTGTATCTCCTTCTCTCCCCCTGGTCTGTCTCGCCTGTATCTCCTTCCCTCCCCCTGGTCTGTCTCGCCTGTATCTCCCTCTCTCCCCCCGGTCTGTCTCGCCTGTATCTCCCTCTCTCCGCCGTCATTGTGTCCATCCTGTTTTCCATTGTGGTCTGGTAGTGCCCACTCAACACCTGCGGTCCAGACGGGTGACATTTATACAGTGTTTTGACACTCGGCCGCCAGTGGGGGGCGCCACTCGCCCTGGCAGACCTTTCTTTCTCCTAAAAGTGTGGTCATCAAAATGGATCATATTCTGTAGTTTTGCTATTATCTGTGCCTGATTTTCACGCATTTGTGTAAATGAATAGTTTTGTTTTTCCGACTTAAGTGTCATTCGATAGTTGGTCTTAACTGGTGTAATGGAGAGGCTCTGTGTGGCTCTTGGTCACGGCTGGCCGGTCCCGGCTGGCTGGTCCCAGTGCTTATTACAGTTAAACACCGCCACTCTGAACAGACTGGGGACCTGGTGGGCTAGTGTGTCGGCTCAAGACACAAGATTCTGGGTTCGATCCACATTGTCTACCAGTCTACCTTTTAGGCCTCCTAGAGTCGGGTGACCCCTGACCCCTACCTGTAGGCCTCCCAGAGCCAGGTGACCCCTTACCCCTACCTGTAGGCCTCCCGGAGTTACTAATCACATGACTTGTGTTCGTCCTGAGCAGCAAGGAGCAGGAGATGGACCCCGCCGACATGGAGGACGTAGAGGAGGTGGAGGAGGAAGAGACGGGAGATGATGAGAACAGCAAAGGTACCGCGTGGAACACAGACCACACCACAACACCTGGCACCACATAAACACCTGCACTAAGCACTCAAGACATTGCACTACACGCACTCGCCTCAACACACACTACTACTCGCACTGAGCAGCAGCCCTGACACGAGTCCCTCTCTAAGGCTCCTCCTTCTGCTCCTTCTGCTGGTCTCCTGGTATGAGGAGCACAGTGTATGTTAACTGGATGGTTAATGTAGGCTGCGTGGGCCAGTGGCTTGAGGTGGTGAGGCTGTCTGGGCCAGCGATGGCTTGTAGAACCCAGTGGGCTTTGAGCTGACTTTGATGTGCTACACTAACATCTCCTGCCTCCCTCCGCTGCCTTCATAGCTGAAATTAGACGTCTATTTTTAGAGCAGGATTATCTTTACAAAACAAAGACTTCAGGGCCTTGTTAGAGTCTTCTGTGGGTGTTGGAGGCATACTGCTTCCCTTCATCTACATGAGGTCTGCCAGATGCTGCCAGAGCTGGAGGATCTGGTAGAAGCGTGTGTTGAATTATGTATGATGAGACACTTCAACATGAAGTGGTTGCGTAGTCTGTGATTGGTCAAGTGACGTGACTGTAATCTGATTGGCCCAGTGACGTGACGTGACTCTCTGATTGGTTCAGTGGAGTGACGGTGCTCTGATTGGTTCAGTGGAGTGACGGTGCCCTCTGATTGGTTCAGTGAAGTAACGGTGCTCTCTGATTGGCCCTGTGACGGCCTGTGCTCTCTGACTGGCCCACTGACGGCCTGTGCTCTCTGACTGGCCCACTGACGGCCTGTGCTCTGTGATTGGTCCAGTGACGTGACGGTGGACTCTGATTGGTCCAGTGATGTGACGGTGCACTGTGTTCGGCTCTGTGTTGCAGCCCGCCAGCTGACGGTCCAGATGATGCAGAACCCAGAGATCCTGGCGGCGCTGCAGGAGAGGCTGGACGGCCTGGTGGGGTCCCCCTCCGGATACATGGAGAGGTACCAGTAACACCAGTATAACCAGTACACACACAGCCTGGTGGGGTCGCCCTCAGGATACATGGAGAGGTACCAGTATAACCAGTACACACACAGCCTGGTGGGGTCGCCCTCTGGATACATGGAGAGGTACCAGTAACACCAGTATAACCAGTACACACAGCCTGGTGGGGTCCCCCTCCGGATACTTGGAGAGGTACCAGTAACACCAGTATAACCAGTACACACACAGCCTGGTGGGGTCGCCCTCTGGATACATGGAGAGGTACCAGTATAACCAGTACACGCACAGCCTGGTGGGGTCGCCCTCTGGATACATGGAGAGGTACCAGTAACACCAGTATAACCAGTGCACACAGCCTGGTGGGGTCGCCCTCCGGATACATGGAGAGGTACCAGTATAACCAGTACACGCACAGCCTGGTGGGGTCGCCCTCTGGATACATGGAGAGGTACCAGTAACACCAGTATAACCAGTACACACAGCCTGGTGGGGTCGCCCTCCGGATACATGGAGAGGTACCAGTAACACCAGTATAACCAGTGCACACAGCCTGGTGGGGTCGCCCTCCGGATACATGGAGAGGTACCAGTAACACCAGTATAACCAGAACACACAGCCTGGTGGGGTCCCCCTCCGGATACATGGAGAGGTACCAGTAACACCAGTATAACCAGAACACACAGCCTGGTGGGGTCCCCCTCCGGATACATGGAGAGGTACCAGTAACACCAGTATAACCAGTACACACACAGCCTGGTGGGGTCGCCCTCAGGATACATGGAGAGGTACCAGTATAACCAGTACACACACAGCCTGGTGGGGTCGCCCTCAGGATACATGGAGAGGTACCAGTATAACCAGTGTACACGAGCATGGCGAGGTACCAGTACTACTTGTACACACACGGCGACGCCTCTGGCGATCGCAGGGAAGCTGTTCAGTACACCTAAAAACCGGTAGAGGTGAGCTTGTAGCACCACGCATACTCTGCCCTCCTTCCGTCCACATCACCCGTATGAACCCCCACCTCTCTCCAGCCTTCCCAAGGTGGTGAAGCGGCGCGTACACGCCCTGAAGAACCTCCAGGTGAAGTGCGCCCACATAGAGGCCAAGTTCTACGAGGAGGTCCACGAGCTGGAGAGGAAGTACGCCGCCCTCTACCAGCCCCTCTTCGACAAGGTACCCGTCAACCATCCCACTCACACCTGACCAGTACCCCGTCAACCATCCCACTCACACCTGACCAGTACCCCGTCAACCATCCCACTCACACCTGACCAGTACCCCGTCAACCATCCCACTCACGACTGACCAGTACCCCTTCAACCAGAGCACACCTGACCAGTACCCCGTCAACCATCCCACTCACGACTGACCAGTACCCCTTCAACCAGAGCACACCTGACCAGTACCCCGTCAACCAGAGCACACCTGACCAGTACCCCGTCAAACATCCCACTCACACCTGACCAGTACCCCGTCAAACATCCCACTCACACCTGACCAGTACCCCCTCCCTGTGGGTCTGTACCGTCCTGATCAGGAACTACTCTGCACACGCTCTCTCTCCTGACACGCCTCACGGGACACGACCTGATCACGGATACATGAAACTCTTCACTCTGAGATCCCCACGTCTCACTCTGAGATCCCCACGTCTCACTCTGAGATCCCCACGTCTCAGTCTGAGATCCCCACGTCTCAGTCTGAGATCCCCACGTCTCACTCTGAGATCCCCACGTCTCACTCTGAGATCCCCACGTCTCACTCTGAGATCCCCACGTCTCACTCTGAGATCCAACTCACTCCCCAGCCCCCCCTGATGGCTCCAGTGTCTCCTGCTGAGACAAACCGCTGATGTCCCCGGGGCTGCTAACTAGGCCTCTCATTACTGTTGATGCAGCACTACCGCCCCCCCAGCTCCCATATCCTCCTCGGAAGGACAAGACACAACATTCAGACACCACACATGACCTCAAATCCTTACCTTTGCTGAACTCTTGAACTTGTAAACTTGTGTGGTATTATGAAATATTCAATATAGTTGGAGGAGGTGGTAGCTAGTTCTTAGCCTGGGGGGCAATAGCGAGCTGTCAGCCCCAGTGTGAGCTGCTTGGTAATGATGCTACTGTGATGCTAACGCTCTTGTGTTTCCTCAGAGGAGCGACATCGTGAAGGCCGTCTACGAGCCCACGGACGAGGAGTGTGAGTGGAAGGCCGCCGAGGAGGAAGAACTGACCGTAAGTAACCAGGCACAACCCGTTAGAACCGGTATACAACTGCGACCATCAGCCGCAACCAGTAGGAACCAGTCCCTATATACAGCTGAAACCAGTAGGAACGATTCCCTATATACATCTGGTATAGGGATGGGCACGAGTAGTAAATTCCAAACTCGAGTGATCGAAGGAATTCCTCGAGGATCAATCGAGTACTCGTTAAATCAAATCTATTTTTAGAATGCAACGCATCTGCAGCAGGAATGGGCCTGATGATGAACGGCAATATTACCAACCAAACATGTAATGCTTATTCTCCATCAAAACAGTCAGAGTTATCAGAGTATTCATTATTTATTTTTGCAAACGTTCAAAACACATTTTCCTTACAAAAATAAATATGCGTCTCACAATTTAAATCCCGTCGAACCAAGGCCTGTAACAGTTTAAAAAAAACGAAACAAGTAGCCTAACCATTGCAAATAATTTAAAGCTGCAAATAAAACGGCAGCAAATGGACTATGGAAATACTCAGCGTTGTGATCTTCTCTACACGCCCGGGATTACAGCTGCGTCTTGCGGCGGTGAAAATAGCCGACACACTTTCACTTTCACCGTTGCTGCGGGTCTGCTTTCCCGAACTCACCGTTGTGTTTCAGGAGCATATGTTGCCGCATAGTACTTTCTTGTAGCCCGATTTCGCTTGGCATATTTTACATTTCACCTTATGATCTCCTATTTCTTTGAAGTATTTCAATTCTTCGCTGCGCTTTGCTTTAACCGCCATCTCTTAACTTTTTGAATTCTGGCGTGCCTGCACACGGCACGGAACGCGCCATGGAAATGGATGCATTTAATTTTCTTTGTGCCCACGTCATGCGTTAGTGGCGCCGAGAGAAAATTGATACATTTGCTTCAGAAAACTTTGTTTGTGTCTGTATATGCAAACTCGAGTTTGCCTGTCCACCAACCGAGTTCATTTGTAACGAGTAGTACTCGAGTAATCGATTCCTCACGCCCATCCCTAATCTGGTACCATCAGTAGGAACGATTCCCTATATACAGCTGGTACCTTCAGTAGGAACGATTCCCTATATACAGCTGGTACCTTCAGTAGGAACGATTCCCTATATACAGCTGGTACCTTCAGTAGGAACGATTCCCTATATACAGCTGGTACCATCAGTAGGAACGATTCCCTATATACAGCTGGTACCACCAGTAGGAACGATTCCCTATATACATCTGGTACCATCAGTAGGAACGATTCCCTATATACAGCTGGTACCATCAGTAGGAACGATTCCCTATATACAGCTGGTACCACCAGTAGGAACGATTCCCTATATACATCTGGTACCATCAGTAGGAACGATTCCCTATATACAGCTGGTACCATCAGTAGGAACGATTCCCTATATACAGCTGGTACCATCAGTAGGAACGATTCCCTATATACAGCTGGTACCATCAGCTGAAACCAGTAGGAACGAGTCCCTCTATAGAAACCTCAATAACGGGTAGACGCCGACCAGAACCTGAACTCTTTTCCTGTTTTGATTTTGGCCCTACTGACATCAGTCTGGGCTGGTAGGGTTAAGTTCGAATTCAGAAATGTCTTGACTATAAGGGCGATGAGTTGTGTTCCTCTGACTGGGTGATGAGTTGCGTTCCTCTTACTGTGGGTGATGAGTTGTGTTCCTCTGACTGTGGGTGAGTTGTGTTCCTCTGACTGTGGGTGAGTTGTGTTCCTCTGACTGTGGGTGATGAGTTGTGTTCCTCTGACTGTGGGTGATGAGTTGTGTTCCTCTGACTGTGGGTGATGAGTTGCGTTCCTCTGACTGTGGGTGATGAGTTGCGTTCCTCTGACTGTGGGTGATGAGTTGCGTTCCTCTGACTGTGGGTGATGAGTTGTGTTCCTCTGACTGTGGGTGATGAGTTGCGTTCCTCTGACTGTGGGTGATGAGTTGCGTTCCTCTTACTGTGGGTGATGAGTTGTGTTCCTCTGACTGTGGGTGATGAGTTGTGTTCCTCTGACTGTGGGTGATGAGTTGTGTTCCTCTGACTGTGGGTGATGAGTTGTGTTCCTCTGACTGTGGGTGATGAGTTGTGTTCCTCTGACTGTGGGTGATGAGTTGTGTTCCTCTGACTGTGGGTGATGAGTTGCGTTCCTCTTACTGAGGGTGTTGAGTTGTGTGTATGTCGGGAATGAGTTGTGTTCCTCTGTGACTATGTGGGTGATGACGAGTTGTGTTCCTCTGTCGGTGATGGAGTTGTTCTTGATGCAGTCTTGTTGTGTGCTCCAACAGGAGGAGATGAAGGAGAAGGCCAAGGTGAAGGAGGAGAAGAAGGATGAGGAGAAGGAGGACCCTAAAGGCATCCCCGAGTTCTGGCTCACCGTCTTCAAGAACGTCGACCTGCTCAGCGACATGCTCCAGGTAGGCCAATCAGAGCCTGGTGTGAGCCAGAGCCGCTCAGCCAATCAGGGGGAGCTTTGAGTTTGGGGGTCCCCCTGCTGGCTGCTTCTTGTCAACTTTTACACTAGTAACATCCTTCATGAACATCCACTTTTACACTAGTAACATCCTACGTGAACATCCACATTTATAGTAGTAACATTCTACATGAACATCCACTTTTACACTAGTAATATCCTACATGAACATCCATATTTACACTAGAAACATCCTACATGAACATCCCCCTCACACTAACCATCGCTAGGTTAACCCATTCCCCGTATACAACCAAGTTAGCTAGGATAAGATGCTACATGAAGTACCTGCCTAAGTGCCAGGACGTACAACATGAAAGTGCATACATTATATAAGTGCCATTTAAACTGGTGCTCATTTTAGATTACAGTAGGGATGAACATGGAGCCCTTCTATGTTTGAAGACGGGTTGTTCAACATGTCGTTGTGTGATTTCATAACCTTCCATGAGGAGGGATGTGTTAACTGGGTTTGGTGAACTTTTGTCTCTGTCCACAGGAGCACGACGAACCCATCCTTAAACATCTACAAGACATCAAAGTCAAGTTCTCTGACCCGGGACAGCCCATGGTGAGTTGGGACGCGAGACACCAGTTTTCACACATGGGTCTTTAGATCCACACATGAACTGAAAGGTTTTCTGTCCTCCAGAGCTTCTCTCTAGATTTCCACTTCGAGCCCAACGACTTCTTCAGCAACACTCTGCTGACCAAGACCTACAAGATGAGGTCCGAGCCCGACGAGACGGAACCCTTCTCCTTCGACGGGCCCGAGATCATGGGCTGTACCGGGTAGGTGCCGCTCACTGCATGGATGGAGAGCTCAAAGCTGCTCCATGTCCTTTAGGGCACTAAATAGCCTTGTGATGCCGTGGTACATCATCCTGTCACCCTCCTGTATCCCTGGAGGGCGACCCCCTCCTCTGCGGCCTCCCTCTGACTTTCTGTCTTGAGAGGGCTGGGGGTTATTGGTCCAGTAATGTGGGGCCTGGATGGACCTGAGAATGGGAACGCTGATGAAGGGTGATGCAGAAGGACTCGTGTCCTGTGTATGGACGGACAGAGGGTCTGTGTAGGGACGGACTCTCCAACTCTCAGTCCTGACCAGAAGGTCTGATGTTGACCCCGGTGTTTCCTGCTCCTCAGCTGTGTGATCGACTGGACCAAGGGGAAGAACGTAACGCTGAAGACCATCAAGAAGAAGCAGAAGCACAAGGGCCGTGGCACGGTGAGGACGGTCACCAAGACCGTCCCCAACGACTCCTTCTTCAACTTCTTCACGCCGCCGGAAGGTGAGGAGCGGTCTACCTGTCCCTCAGGAACCCTCGAGGTTCAGCCCACTCTAAAGAGGGGAGCTGCACACAGACTATTCACCTTCATGTCGACCTAGAGAGGTCTCTAACCTTCTGTCCTTCTTCCTCTTCCAGTGCCCGAGAGCGGAGAGCTGGTGAGTGGATGAACTTTACTTTGACGTTCCCAGTGGTGGCTGGCTGTTGTCACCATGGTGAGGCCGTGACGGTACAGTCGCCATGGTGATCCTGTGTCGCTATGCAGTATTTCTCTAGCGATCCATCTAGTTTCTATGGTTGTAACCCCGTTACCGTGGTGATGGTGCTTGGGGGGGGGGGTTACCATGGTGTCGCTCTGGGTGGTCTAACGGGGTGGGGTCTAACGGTGTCTGGTAACGTGTCCCCTTCAGGATGAGGACTCTGAGGCGGTCCTGGCGGCAGACTTCGAGATCGGACACTTCATTCGTGAGCGCATCGTTCCCCGGGCCGTGCTGTACTTCACCGGCGAGGCCATCGAGGACGACGACGATGACGTGAGTCAACTAGTGGTCCCCCGACTGACGAGTGGTCGTCACCCGACTGACTAGAGTTACCCCTTCTAAAACTGTCACCAAACTAGTGGTAACCTTGTAAAAAGATGCAAGGTTTCCTTTTGACCCATAAGGTGCTGATGAACGAATGAGGGTGACTCGTGGTAACCCTTGTTTTCCCTTTGCAGTATGATGAGGAGGGAGAAGAGGCCGATGATGAGGTAAGACCAAACTAGTAGATGGTGGTTGAGACAGAACTTACTAGGTGTTGCCTTGGTGATCTGGTCTTAAAGACTCTGAAGCACTAACTGTACTATGTCCGTCTGTCTATAAGGAGGGAGAGGAAGAGGCTGATGAGGAGAACGACCCCGACTACGATCCCAAGGTAAGACCACAGCTCCTGTGTGATGAAGATGGTGTGGCACTGAAACGGCTACCGCAGTGGTCCCTGATCAGACCTGTCCTCGTGCTAAACATAACCATGTGGTTATATGTGGGGTTTTTTTATTATTATTTTGTCCCTTTTTGTACAAATAATCTCTCGTACTACCTCTCGCGTCTCAGAAGACTGGTGAAACGCCCCCTTCTGGAGGATACTGTAGACCACCTACTGGTCTTCTAGCCTGTAAGGTGCATCTCTGATTGATGACCTTTACAGAAGTAAACAAGACATGATTACTTTACTGCTATAGCTGGCATCGCTGCCACACCAACACAGCGTTTCGATATTAGCATATTTGATATTTTCCGCCATAAGTTTGGGGTCTCCGGTTATTACCTTTGTTGTTTGACGTAGGACCACTGCTGTAGCTGTTGGTTTGTTGGGGTTCAACATACAGAATACATATTGTCAAGTGCTCCGATCCGTGCCCCGGATCCCTGATGTCACCACGTTTAGAAACCTAACCAAACTCAATAACATTCAGTACCCATGCATGCCCATACCTGCTTACCCACTTACACTGCAAACGTGAATAAGTGACTCCTTGGATAAAGCGGTTATGCATAGGTCGGGGATATGCCTTATGAATGTGGTTTTAGTAGCTGACCCTCTGCTGAAAGCTGGTTATGGTGAATAAAGGCTTTGCTAACTTGTGCATATTCCAGTACACTAGAGCAAAACACTTCTTGTATTTCAAGTCTTTCTCAATCCTAACTTTCATTTCATGCTACACAACCCTCTATCCTCAAAGATGACTTTCCCCTACCTAGATCCATCCTAAAGAGGAAAGGGTAGTGAGGTCTGATCCCCAATGTCCTGGTTGACCCTACAACACACCTCAGTGACCTGAATATCCTGGTACCCCCTAGAACAACATCCCTTATTGACCTGAATATCCTGGTACCCCCTAGAACAACTCCCCCTTATTGACCTGAATGTCCTGGCACCTGGAGCAAGACGACCCTAGTACCCATGCTCAGGGCTCCGTGACCTTCTGTATTCTGCACTCTGTTCAGTCGTTGTGTTCCTCTGGGATGCCTTGGTTAAGCCAGCGCCTGTGTATCACGTTTCTCCACTAGGTTTAGCGGGGTGTCTGTAGAGCACTAACAATATCCTGGTAGGTACCCATGGCTCTCCTCCATCACCTTTCCTTTTGCCTGGCTTCCATCTCCCCATCCTCCTCCACCTCTGCTCCCCTCTCTCCCCCTCGTCTCCCTCCACCTCACTAACCTGTTGGGGTGTCGTGGCGTTCCCTCTAACCCGTCGTCCCGGTAACCAGGGCTATTCTGTATGTTGAGAGGCCTCCCCTCCCCCCCACCCGTTTGGTTTGCTTGTGTGCCCGTTCTAGACGTCGCCATGCTGGACATGTTCCTAATTTCAGGGTTTACTTTAGCGAGACTGAACCAAGGCAGACCAGTACACACAAAGCATATCCCAGCAGGTGTCCTCACCAGTAGGACCAGTGGCATGGGTCAGACCTGGCCGATTGACCAGTTGAATATGGATCTGAGTAATCATGGGGAAACCTGCCTTTCGAGTTTTACTTCTGATACGATGCTGGAAAACCAGATGTTTTCCAGCAGTGGGCTTCCTGGTCAGGGCCTTGTCAGGGCCACTTCCTTGTCAGGGCCACTAAATGTAGGACCCTTTTTGTGTACGGAGTAGTCCTGTGTTTAAAGCATCTATCGGTGTTGAAGCTCAGGTAGAATGGTGGAACACATTCATGAAGGCGTTTGTCTCTGGACAAGCAGAGTTCAAAGACCACCGTTATTGTAGCCTTTCACTGAAACGTCTACCACGGCCTTCATGCATTTCCCCCGGCCAGCAGGGGGAGCACTAGGAATGGAACCATCACACCTCACACATTACCTTTATGAGCAGGTCGGCTGCCGTTTGTTTTGTGTTCAAGGCATCATTGGGGATGTGTGCCTTGCGATGCTGACTCCATTACAAGGCCTTTGAACTTTCATTACCTGGTTGACCTCCCAGACGAACGATTCAACCCAACCTCCCCAATCTTGTCTCTGGATAGTCGCAGTGTGTAGTGGTGTGCGTGTTTGTCTATGCACCTGTAGTGTGTGCGTGTGCGCCATGTTAACCCCTCCCTCTCCGCTATGGTCTCGTTGCAGAAGGACGCCAACCCAACACCCGAGTGTAAACAGCAGTGAGATCGCCCCCTGCTGCTCGGAGGACTAACGACACTGTAACAAGACTCCTACTAGACTCGCACCGCCTTATGATGTTTTGTATTTTTCTTGGTAGAAATAAATTGAAGAAAAAAAGAGAAAAGGGGTTTAAGATTTTTGTTACCAGAACTGTTCTAACCCAGCGAGCCCGGCTCGGTATACGAGGTCTTTAGCATCTTAAAATACTAGTGATCCCGTAGTATTTTAGCGTCTTAAACCCTGGTATACGTGGTTTTTTTCCGTTGTGTTCTCCTCTGTATTATAGCCCCCCTGCAGGTCGCATGGTATCCTCCGCTAGGTTTACTCTCACTTTGGTTGTGTTTACTCGTGGACAACAGCTGATGCAGGCAGCGTCACCGTGACGATACTCCCTCCTCCCCAGTATCCCCCGTCCTGTCCCCCCCCCTCCCCCATTTCTCCAGCCCTTCAGGGTCGGTCTGGAAGATTCTGTAGCACTTGGGACCCGGCGGGGGTGGAGGATGGATCAGAACCAGTCTGTCATCAGGGTCCTAGAGACGCGCCCCCCCGCCCCCCCCCCCACATCAAACCTAGAAACCCGGGTCCACTCCCTAAATCAAACATTCCAGCATCCCTGGCCGGCACCCGACCAGGTCAACTAACAGAGCCATGTGTCGCCGCTGCTCAAACCTTCGGGACCAGTTAGCTCCCCAACCCCTCCCCAACCCTAGCCCCTGCACTTTGTACCGTCAGTTAGCATCCAGCGCACTAGCTTCAGTCTAGCGGGTTGCATGCTAACACGTGAGCCTGTTTCTGGCTGGTTGACGTGCTAGCCTCCGTCTAGCGGGTTAGTCGTGTCTGGCGTTGAACTGGTGTTGAAACCTCGTCTGATTTTTAGAGAGCGTTGCATGTGTGTGGGACCGGCAGACGTAGTGCACAGAGAGAGATTCCAACCCGAGGTCGGAGGTGTGTCACTTCTAAGTCCCGCCCCAAAGGTCAGCTGACTCACACCTTGCTCTGACCACGCCCACCCCCTGGGGTCAAAGTTCAACTTTATCACTGTGAAGGAAACAAAGCACCAATAAGAAGTTTGCCCCCCCCCCCTGCCTGAAGCACATTAGAGCAATAAGAGAAGATGATTGGCTCCCCCCCCTCGTGGTCTGAACTGCCCCCGGTGGACAGCCAGGGTATAAAGTTAGCAGCTGTTGTCAGGGTTAAATGCTATGCTACAAGTTACCAATGTATTCAATAACTGTACGTGTATATTCATGAATAAACTGGTTCAACGTGTGCTGCCGTCTCTGAGTCGTCATTATGGTGCCTCTCTTAAGGTAACCTTGGTTTATTCACTATTGACTCATAGGAGTCGATGTTCACTGTACTTGCCTTCTGCAAAACGCCTCCTTTAGGGAGTACACACACTGTTTACTCCCTAGAGGTGGTGTGTTGCGTTTTGTAGAAGACGTCACCGATCCGAGGAGAAAGTGGGTGCAGTCATTTTTCATTTGGGGCATTTGGCTGACTTATACCCAAAGCGACTTCCAAAAGTTAATTTGTCAAAGGGAAATAATGTGTGGCTTCAGTACCGTAAGGATGTTCAAAGACACTCACTATTCATTGACATCGCAGAGTGTATGAAAACTTACATCAGTGGAGACACTCCTTTACAATAGTACTGTCCTGTATGATCCCTTCATACAGCTACATGACCCTGCTCACTGAACACTACTGTTGGGTATGACCACTTCACCAGTGTATCATCCAGTAGCTGAATCCTGGTGTTTCAGAAGCAGTGGGGGGGAGGGGGGGGTCTGCAGCATCAGGCGCTCTGACTGCGGGGGCTCCGTCGAGTGACGTCACCACATCATTTCAAACGGATCGAGTCACTCGCCGCCAACATCTGCCTCGTCCAGTGGTCTCGATTGAGGTGGGGGGGGGGGAGACTAATCCTCACGTGGAAGATGTGAAGCTTTAATTAGTTCGGTATATGATTTATAAATATTCAATTGAACGTCGCGAGCCCCGTCCCCTCTGGCTGTCACTCAGGGGGGCGGGGCTCTGCGGAGAAGTGGGGGGAATCAACGAAACGGGCAGACCCCTCTCTCCCTCACTCCCTCTCGCCCATCGACCACCGCACGACCACCGGACTACCAGACGCGTTAAGTCCGCAGCAGCTCCTCGTCCAACGCCTCCCCGACGAGGCGCGCCGCGGGTCCCCTGGAGCGAGCACGCGGTAGCGGTGCGTGAAGACGCGCGGCGCTTGAAGACGCGCGGCGCGTACGCCACGTACGCCAAGATGTTGGAGAGCGGCGGCGGCGAGGCGCTGAAGGACGGCCTGCTGGAGAAGCGCGGCGACGGGCTGCTGCAGCGGTGGAAGAAGAAGCGCTGCGTGCTGACGGAGGAGGGGGTGCTGCTGCTGCCGCCCAAACAGCATGACCCAAACCCGCACCACCACTCGCACCACCCGCACCTCCACCCGCAGCCGCCTGGGGACACCGGCCGCATCAAGCAGCTGCACTTCGCCAACATCAGGACGGTGGACTGCGTTGAGCGGAAAGGGAAGTACGTGTACTTCACGGTGGTGACCACGGAGGGGCGGGAGGTGGACTTCCGGAGCCCCCAGGAGGCGGGCTGGTCCGCGGAGATCACCTTGCAGATGGTTCAGTACAAGAACCGCCAGGCGGTGCTCGCCGTGCGCTCGACGCGGCAGAAGCAGCAGCTGCTGGCCGGCCCAGGGGTGGGGGTGCCCGGGCACGGCAAGACCCCCACCGGACACGGGAAGCCCCCTCAAGGACACGGCAAGACCGCCCGCGGCGCGGCGCCCGGCGTCGCCTAGAGACACCGCGGTCGACGCGTTCACAATCCGCGGTAAGAGAGGCAGCGCGCGCACGCACGAGGTTACCCACGCGTGCGCGCGCGCGCGCACACACACACACACACACACACACACACACACACACACACACACACACACACACACACACACACACACACACACACACACACACTCACATCGCGATATTAGCACAATGATAAAACGTTGTCATATTGATAAAATGGTCGAGCACTTGATTTCTGATGGTTAAGAAGAACTATCGCCTGTTTGTCACGTCCCACACGTCGCGTTACGCACGGGAGCGCGAGCTCCCGTGCGTAACGCGACCACCGGGCTCTCCCACTGGGTGCTCCGTGTTAGATCTCTGGTCTCGGTCCCATCGCGTCGTGTTGCTGGTCTCAGCCTCTAACGGGTTGTCCTCCGCAGGTCTCTGGATCCAGAAGAGGACAGTAGAACCGGGTCCACCTCACCTTTCAGCACCCTCTCCCCCCTCCATCACCCCATGGAGACACCCCCACAGACATTAGACCGGGACCGGACGTGACCGACGGGTCATCACCTCCCCCCTATTTATGAAGTGTGTAAATATCCATGTCGTCTGTCTTTTCTACCCTGATGTTGTCAGAGTGTAGGCGAACATCTGTACCGTGTCGATTGAGGAGAGACCTTCACTGAACACCATATCCCAGCTCTCCTCTCCCGACCAATCAAATGTGAGCCGCTAGGATCCGCTCCACCGGACCCCGGTACATGAGGATGATTTGGATGTTCTCATGACGACGTCCTGTCGTCAATGCTCCTTATTGAGTAGCGTCATCCAGGTTGACCAATTTACCAATTAGTTTTCACAAATGAACCAATTAGTTGACAGCCATTCAGTAGTAACAACCCCTGCTCTGTCCAGAAGGTTGTTCAGCACAAAGTTATTGTTGCAGTGTCTTAGCTCATGCTAGAATCTCTCTGCTTAGACTGTTAGCCCTGACACAAGTCCCAGCTCGTACCTCTTTACTGTATAAAAGGGGTACCTTTAATGTAATAAAGGGGGTCCAGGGCGAATGAGAGACAGTACCCCTTTACTGTACTCCTTTATCTACTGTACCCCCTCTATACTCTATACTATACTATCCCCTCCTGTCTCTCTTTCTCCCTATCTCTCCTGTCCTCCCCCCCCACCCTCTCGGCCCAGCGTGGGTAACGTGGGTAACCGTTGGTAACCGTCAGTTACAGTTGGTATCCCTGGGTAACCGTCAGTTACCGTCGGTAACCCTGGGTAACCGCCTTAGTGGACATTCCAGGCCACAATTCTTTCACTCTGTTGTAGAAAACTGATTCTGTCCAAGTGTTCTTTGAATAAAGTTATAACATAATATGTTGAGCTTCTAGTGGATTATTTCAAACACGTTTTAAGGCTTTTTATGGATGTTTTGTAGTGTTAGAGTAACATGAGATATGAGTAGATGGTCTATACATTTTATAATAACTTAGCATTAATTATAGCTGGATTTTTTCATTTTTTTTATGTTTCTCTCTCTCTCTCTCTCTCTCTCTCTCTCTCTCTCTCTCTCTCTCTCTCTCTCTCTCTCTCTCTCTCTCTCATATCAGTGTGTTTTTCTGTTTTGACCAGCGGTTATTCTGGGAATAAGTGAGGCTCATTG